>NC_139514.1:3636469-3786469 GCF_947247035.1 Vipera ursinii
TATATAAAGAAAGGATTGTTCGCTTCAGTAGAAATATATACAGTTTTAATAGTCGATTACCTTCTCTTGAAATATCGGAGAGAGCTTCCCCATGTGTGTGTGTGTGTGTGTGTGTGTATATATACATGTGTGTGTGTGTGTGTGTGTGTGTGTGTGTGTGTGTGTGTGTGTGTGAATTGTGATTGTATGTCGAGGATTAGCGACTGAGGGTTCTCAAAGAAGTAATTCCTTCAAGGAATGGAAGACATTTCATCGCGTCGCTTCACGACTGGAAAAGGTTTCAGTTCCGGGGTTTCTTTGGGGGGGGGGGGAATTGCCAATTAACTGGGGGAAAAAAATAACAATAATCCAGCCGATTCCTGATAGTTTTGAAGAAATCCAGCTGTGAAAGGCGAAAAATAAATGCCGTTTTGCCGAAAATCAGCCGAGGAAAGAGCAGAAATGAAAGTGGAGAATTTCAGAAGATGTCGATGCCTAAAGACAATAAGTTTCCTTTCGTATCGGTGCTGTTTTGTGTGTTTCCACAATTCCGGGATGAGATGAGTAAACTCATGGGAGAAAACAGAGAAATTAGAATGTGCAAATCAGTGAGCATTATTTATTCGTTTTTATAGCTTATTTTTCTAAATATCTCAAGGTAGCAAACACACCTAATGTTCCCTCCTCCTGATATTTACCCTGCAACAATCACCCTGTGAGGTGGGTGGGGATGAGTCCAACATTACCCAGCTGTTGGGTTGTTGTTTCAGAGATATTTCCTTATCTAAACAGCCAAACAGAAGAATCACAAGTAAGGAAAAAGGCAGTGGGAAGAACGTCTGATTTCCTGCCGGCTTCCCCAAGGAGTCTTTGTGGGAAGCTGGCAGAGCCCCGGAAATCACACCTCCCTGCGGATTTCTCTGGGAAGAGGACAAAAGGATTTGTCCATGTGTTCCGAAAGAATCGGGCCAATATTAATGATATCTAACATAGTGACAAAAAAAGAAAATTACAAAAAGGGGGAAAAAAGGAAAGGAAAGGAAAAGGAAAAAAAGGAAGGAAGGAAGGAGAAAAAGAGAAAGAAAGTGGGAGGGAGGGAAGAAAGAAGGAAGGCGTGGGTTGAAAAGAAAAAGGGAGGGAGGGGGAAAGGAAGGAAAGAAGGAATGAAGGGAGAAGAGAAAAAGAAAAGGAAGGAGAAAGAAAAAGGAAAAAAGAAAGAAAAACAAAGAGAAAAGAGAAAGACAAGGAAAGAAAAAAGAAAAGGAAAGAAAGAAAGAAAGAAAAAGAAAGAAAGAAAGAAAGAAAAAAGAAAGAAAGAAAGAAAAGAAAGACAAAATAATACACCTTAGAGAACTACTGAGGATCTACTGCCCCCTCCTGGCCACTAAACATTCCAACCAGGATGCCGAATTACAACTTGAGGTTCTACAACAGGGGTCTTCAAACTTGGCCCCTTTAAGACTTGTGGACCTCAACTTCCAGAATTCCTCAGCCAGGAATTCTGGGAGTTGAGGTCCACCAGTCTTAAAGGGGCCAAGTTTGAAGACCCCCATCCTACAACCTAAGATTCAATCCCTTGACTCCATCTTAAGAAGTTCCCAACCCTCTTCTTGGGGAAGGCCATTTTCAAGGTCCAGGTCAACGACCCTCAGAGTACCTTGACCTCCCAGCTCCTTTTCCCCAGCATGATTGAAATGGTCGGGTGCCAATTCCACTGGGGAGATGACGTCCCAACGGTACCCTGGCCATAAAAGAGCGGATGGGTTAAAACCAGGACTTTATGGTCCTCTGAAGCTGGTAGGAAGCCAATTCAGCGGCTGCAAAACAGGTGTCAGAAGCTTCCACGAGCACCCGAGTCATTCTGCACCAGTTGAAGGGTGATCTTCAAAGGCAGCACCATGTACAGCACACTGCAGTAGTCTATCCATGTAGCGATGGGCATGTGAGCCACCACGATCAGTGTCCTGAATGCTAGCCACCATTTGGCAAAGCCCCCACCCCTTGCCAGGTCGTAAGGTCAATGTTAACTCTTAGTGACCAGATAGATTTTCTCCATGAAAAGGTGTCCCCAACCTGGTCCTTTAGATCTTCTAATGGTGCAATCAACACTATAGGAACTGAGTCAGTCACTCTGTCCATCCATCCACCTGTCCATCCACCCACCCACACACCCATCCATCCATCCATCCACCCACACACCCACCCATCCATCCATCCACATGTCCATCCATCCACCCATCCATCCATCCACACATCAATCCATCCATCCATCCATCCACACATCCACGCATCCATCCATTCATCCACGTCCATCCACCCACACACCCATCCATCCATCCATCCACCCACACGTCCATCCATCCCATCCATTCCCCCATCCATCTGTCCATTCATCCCCCCATCCATCCGTCCATCCCCCCATCCATCCATCCCCCCATCTATCCATCCATCCACCTGTCCATATACCCATCCATCCATCCATCCATCCATCCATCCATCCATCCATCCATCCATCTACCCACCCACCCACCCTGTCATTCTCTTTCTTTCCACCTTTCTCATTTTTATGATTTCTCCACACACTTACAACCATCCCAGCCTCCCTCACAGTCATGTGATTCAAATTTGGATGCTTGACAACTGGCGTGCATTTGTGATCGCCATTTGTAAACTTTGCAGCTGGCTTCCGACAGGCCAAGTCAACAGTTGCAGGGAAGCTGCTGTTGCTGGGATGCTGCTGCTTGTGCAGCCGGGTTGAGAAATTAGCTGCTGGTGAAGCTGGGCAGAGGCTGCTCCTGCCCAGGGTTGGCGCCCATGAAAGAAGGACACAGAGATCTCTCGGGGGAAGGGCCCCACTGCTCCTGGGATGCACACTGAACCTGGGATGCACTCTGAACCTGGGATGCACTCTGAACCTGGGATGCACTCTGAACCACGAGGAGCAGTGGACCTTGTTTATTTATAGTAAAAGCAACCAATCATATTTTATTATTGTTCAAATAGACCAATCATGATTACACATGTGTTCTTCTAAACTATCCTGAAAGGACATTGGTGTAACTGGTAGATTCAAATACAGTAATGACCAATCATTTGCAGGAGGCGTCAGAATTTGCCTTGTATGGAATAGCCAATGGTGTGAAGGAATTCTGTGATTATGCCCTTATCTGGCTGTAGCCAATGACATCTCTCCTATGTTTCTTTGTTTTCTGGGTTTATGGCTTACTTCCTTACACATGGTTCACTGAAGACTTTCCATGGTAGAAAAGTACTAGCCAGAAAAGTACTAGCCAGCTTCATGTATAGGAACAGAGATCATGGTTATTCCAACAAACAGGGCAAGCCGGATTTGCTTAACAACCTCATGGATTCGTTTAACAACTGTGGCAAAAGGTCATAAAATTGGGTGTGACTCATTTACAGATTGCCTTGGGCCGGCGTTTCCTTTGCTAAGCGAGGCAGTTGTTCAACGAGTCCTTTCCGAACTTCGTTTTTTGGACTGCAACATTCAAACTTCCCATCCCAGCAGGTGGCAGCCTTGACTTAAGTGTTGGGACTCTGTGAAGTAAAACCGGGATGCTAAAGCTTGAACTGTAATTGCACGTAATTGCAGATGACAACAAGAGAGTAAGATACTAGCTCTCCCCAATACAGGTAGTCCTTGACTTACAATCCTCCCTTCAGTGACCGTTTGAAGTTAAGAGACAGCACTGGAAAAAGTGGTCCTCCCATTTATGACTCTTGCAGCATCCCCAGGGTCACAGGGTAAAATTTCAAGCACTTGGTAACCAGCATGTACTGAGCCCAGAATTATCCCAAAGATGCTTTTTCAGGAGGCAACTGGACTTTCTGGTTTTTCTTTTGAAGATGTTTCGCTTCTCGTCCAAGAAGCTTCTTCAGGTTCTGACTGGATGGTGAGGAATGGGAGGATTTATATTCCTTGCAGAAAAACTGGTCATTTGCATCCTTTTAGAAGGTCGTTGAAGCCACTTGGAGGTTTACCTGTGTCCTCAGAGTCACCTGAGTGGTGCAAATGGGTGTGGAGCCTTCTTGGGACTGCGGAAAGGACGGTGTTATAGACTGGAGATCGATCGATCACCCATTTGGACCACTCAGGTGACCCTGAGGACACAGATAAACCTCCAAGTGGCCTCAACGACCCTCTAAAAGGATGCAAATGACCAGTTTTTCTGCAAGGAGTATAAATCCTTCCATTCCCCACCATCCAGTCAGAGTGGAAGAAGCTTCTCGGGATGAGAAGCAAAACGTCTTCAAAGAAAAGCAAGGAAGTCCAGTTGCCTCCTGAAAACCCATATTTGGGATAACTGCAACCTGGATGATGGAAAATCTCCATAGACAGCCCGGAATTATGATTGCAAATTATTGTGGTCATAAGTTGAGACATCATGTGACTGGGTCCTTTTTTTTTTACGTTTTTCCTGGGTTGTTACCAGAACTGCTAATCGAACGTCACCGTCATTAAGAGAACACTGCTGTCTTTTAAATGACTCCATTTTTTTACTCAAGGGGAGATTTTTGCCCTAAACCAGAAGGAAATGCCCGGAAGGGTAAAAAAATGTGGACTATCTCAGTGATGTGATCACGTGATTGCAGAAGTTTGTGTGTGCCTTTGCGTGTGTGGCTGTCCTAACTTTGAAACTTAGTCATAAGTAAGTTTAGGAGTTCTGTCGTAACTTGGAATGGTTGTTAAGCGACTGGTCATACTTAATTAGTTCTATGGCCACCAATCTCATTCATCATCATCATCATCATAAAGTAGGAAGTAACCTTGGAGTTCATCTAGTCCAAGCCCCTGCTCAGGCAGGAAACCCTATACCATTTCAGACAAATGTCCTGTCCAGTCTCTTCTTAAAAACTTCCAGCGTTGGAGCATTCACCGCTTCTGGAGGCAGGTAGTTCCGCTGGTTAATTGTTCTGTCAGGAAATTCCTCCTTAGTTCCAGGTTGCTTCTCTCCTTGATGAGTTTCCATCCGTTGCTTCTTGTCCTGCCTTCAGGTGCTTTGGAGAATAGCTTGACTCCCTCTTCTTTGGGGCAGCCCCTGAGAGACTGGATCACTGCTATCATGTCCCCCCTCATCCTTCTCTTCATTAAACTAGACATCCCCAATTCCAGCAACTGTTCCTTATAATATTTTAGCCTCCAGTCCCCTGATCATCTTTCTTGCTCTTCTCTGCACTCTTTCCAGAGTCTCAACATCTTTTTTTACATCGTGGCCACCAAAACTGGATGCAGTATTCCAAGTGTGGGCTTACCAAGGCATTGTAAAGTGGTAGTAACACTTCACCTGATCTTGATTCTATCCTTCTGCAACCTGGGACAGTGTTGGCTTTTTTTGGCAGCTGCAGCGCACGGCTGGCTCCTATTTAAGGGATGGTCCACCAGGACTCCGAGATCCCTCTCGCAGTTGTTACTATTGAACTGGATGGCTAGTTGTGTACGGAGTTACATTCAGTGCAATTTAATTTATATTAAGATATAGCCCATAGTGCAGGTGCTAGAGGAAAAGGGAAAATGAGACCACAATGAAATTTTTTTATTAAAAACAGAAGTCCTTTAATTGTGTTGATTGGCTATAAATTCGTAATTAATGTTTTAAGAATAAACAGATTAAATACATTATTCTCCAAAAAACCACGAGGTGGACTTTGGATATCTGTATCTATAGATACGGGTAAGACGAATCCCATAGAAATATTTCAATGTATCAAAATGCTTCCACGTTATTTATTACATTGGTCTTTATATATATATATATATATATATATGTTTTCTGAGGTTTTCGCGGGTGCCTGTATGTGGATCCTTGGTTTTTCGGGTTTTTCCCCGCGTAGAATTAAAGGTGTAGGCGCAACGTTTCGACGGAATCCCATCCGTCATCATCAGGCTTCTGCTTCCTTCTTCTGGGAGAAGCATGTGGCTCTTGCTCTTTGTTCCTCTTTTTTAAACTGCCAGAGGGGGTGTGTTCTGTGGAGGTGTGCTCTGATTGGGTAGGGGACCAAGTGTGTTCTGATTGGGTGGGAGTGTGTTTTGAATGGTGGGTGTGTTCTGATTGGGTGGGGGTGTGTTCTGAGTGGATGGGCTGGTCTCAGCTGCCAGCTCCAGAACTGAGCTGGTGAGTTGTGCTGCTTTTGTTTTGAACCGCTTTTCACACGACTCGTGGCGTTTGCCTGATCAAAAACCAGATCCTTGGCCACTGGCTCGTATTGATGACCGGGTTGCAGTGCCCCGGGGTCAGGTGATTCCCCTTTCACCACAAACACGAAGCCGAACAAAAGCAGCACAACTCACCAGCTCAGTTCTGGAGCTGGCAGCTGAGACCAGCCCATCCACTCAGAACACACCCCCACCCAATCAGAACACACCCACCATTCAAAACACACTCCCACCCAATCAGAACACACTTGGTCCCCTACCCAATCAGAGCACACCTCCACAGAACACACCCCCTCTGGCAGTTTAAAAAAAAGAGGAACAAACAGCCACATGCTTCTCCCAGAAGAAGGAAGCAGAAGCCTGATGATGACGGATGGGATTCCGTCGAAACGTTGCGCCTACACCTTTAATTCTACGCGGGGAAAAACCCGAAAAACCAAGGATCCATATATATATATATATATATATATATATATATATATATATATATATATATATATATATATATATACACACACACAGGTAGCTGCTGTTTCCATAATTCAGTCACAGAAAATTTACCTGGAAAAAAGGAAAAACAAAAAAAAAACCACAGAAAAACCCAACCCACAACCTCCACAGGTCTAGATTAAATAAAAACCATACGCAAAATAACGGTTCGGTTGCTTTCCATTAAAAACAAAAGAAAAAAAGATATCGCTTATTCCTTTTGGCAGCCTGAATCCAGACTTGTGTTTCAAAGTAAACTATTTCAAAATCAGCGCATTATAAAGTTTGACCCCCCCACCCCCACCCGCCCCAGACGATGCTAGCCGGAGGGCTTTCTAAAAGCCTTCCAATAAGGTTCCAATTCCGAAGTTTAGAAATGAAATTCTAATCGAACCGAAACAGCCAAGAATATACTTAACTGGTTTATTTTCAACTTTTTTTTTTCTTTTCTTCCAAAGCACCAGAAGGCAAGACGAGAAAAAAACACAAAACAATGGATGGAAACTAACTCTGTGGGCGCTCCGGCTTTACGGAACCAGCTGCCGGTCGAGCTCCGGACGACACCGGACCTTCGCTCCTTCCGGCGCGGTCTGAAGACCCATTTATTCGAACAAGCTGGCCTGGCCTGATGGGGGATGTTAGGGTTTTTAACGGGTTTTTATATTGTTATTGTTTTATCTGGGCGATTATTTAATTCTTTTTTAATCTTTGTATTTTCTATTTATATGTGCCCTGTTCACCGCCCTGAGTCCCTCGGGAGAAGGGCGGTATACAAATTTAATAAATAATAATAATAATAATAATGGAAGGGGAGAGAAGCAACCTGGAACTAAGGAGAAACTTCCCGACAGCGAGGACAATTAACCAGGGGAACAGGCTTGCCACCAGAAGACTGTGGGGTGCTTCCAACGCTGGAGGTCTTTTAAGAAGAGACTGGACAGCCACTCGCCTGGCGTGGTCTAGTAGGGTCTCCTGCCTGAGCAGGGGGTTGGACTAGATGACCTCCAAGGGCCCCTTCCAGCTCTATTCTGGTGGGTTTGATTGGCTTGGGCTCATCATAGGATTTAAGTGTCCCGAGCTGCAGAGCTGAAGTGTTCCTCTGAACAGAACGAAGTGGATCACCACCTCCTATTTCATCTTGCGCACATCCGTGGACAAAACGGGAATTCTGGGAGTTGAGGTCCACACAGCTTAAAAGTTGCTGAGGTTGAGAAACACTTGATTTCAAAAATGTGACCGAGTCTTAGATTAATTTTTGCTCCAAAAGGCGCCTTAAGGCTTATTTTGCGGTTAGGTTTCATTTTTTTATTTATTTATTTATTTATTTTATTATATTTATATACCGCCCTTCTCCCGAAGGACTCAGGGCGGTGAACAGGGCACATATAAACAGAGAATAGAGAAATTTAAAAAGGATTAAATAATAGCCCAGATAAAAACAATAACAATATAAAAAACCCCATTAAAAAAACCCTAACATTTTGGGGGGTGGGTGGAAATACGGTACTAAATGCGTCCGTCTGGCTGACCCTCTTAACTGGGGCTGATTTTAAGGGGGGGTAGGGCTTATATTACGAGCGTCCTGAAAAAAAAGAATCACGCTTAGGGATTATTTTGTGATTGGGTCTTATTTTTTGGGGGGAAACTGGAGCCAGTTAGCAAAACACGATTGAAGCCCAAGATAAAAGAAGACATTAGGAAAAAAAAAAAAGTTCAAGATTGTCAACGCCTTGATTTTCCTTTCTGGAGGAGAAAGGAAGAAAAAAATGAAATACTTCAAGGTTAGGTCGCTCAAGCCACATCTGTTGTGTATGTGTGTGTGGGGGGGGGGGAGTGTCTGTTTCCTGACTAGCCCTACCGGGAAGGGCCGGCATCTGGCTAATTTTAAGATCCAACGGACCGCACTCAAAAGACGATCCAGTTCGGCAAGCAAGTGCGCGGAAATGGCGAGCGCTTCCTTTCGATGCAGCCAGCCATTTTGTTTGGGTGAGGAATCGTGCGGTTTGCAGCGGTTACGTTTGTCTGGTTTGCCCGTTCGACTTGACTTCTCAGACAGTCGCAAAAGGGGATCGGCTTGACCCCCCCCAGGGACAGGGGCAACCGTGGTTAAGTACACGCCAGTTGCCAAGCCTTTGAATTTTGAGCACGGGACCGTTGGGGGATGCTGCAACGGTCGTTAAGTGTGAAAAGAGCTCCAAAGTCACTTTTTTTACCCCCCCAGTGCGGCTTCTATTGTTCCTAGCATTAATTGCAGGGGCCAGCTCAGTGGCTGGTACTTTGGTAGTAAATTAGAAGTGGTGAACGTAGGTAGAAGTGGCGAAGGTAGAAGTGGTGAATGCTCCCAACACTGGAAGTTCTTAAGAAGAGACTGGGCAGCCATTTGTCCGAAATGGTTTAGGGTTTCCTGCCTTAGCAGGGGGTTGGACTAGATGACCTCCAAGGTCCCTTCCAACTTATTATTAGTATTATTAATTAGGGGGTCCAAATTCCAGGAGATAAGCAGCTATTTCCTTTTCTCTTAAGGGTAAGGGGCTTTTGGGGAGGGGGCAGAGCAGTTAAAAGTCGCCTCAAAAACCCAACACTTTCTCGCAAGCTCCCAAGGAACGCACAGAGCATTTTAATGAGGCCAGATAGAAGAATTTCATAGTTCCCTGTTAAGGAGTGCATTTTATTATTATTTTTTAAAGGAAAAAAGAAAACAAGGCGTGTGATTAACATTGTACGGGGAGTCCTCGACTTACAACCACAACTGAGCCCACAATTCCTGTTGCTAAGCGAGACGCTTGTTAAGTGAGCAAATTGCTGCGGTTGTTAAGTTAGGAACACGGTCGCGCCAGTGAATTCCCCGTTGGCGTTGCTTGTCGGAAGGTCGCGAAAGGGGAATCACCTGACCCCGGGGCACTGCAACCCGGTCATCAATACGAGCCAGTGGCCAAGGATCTGGTTTTTGATCAGGCAAACGCCACGAGTCGTGTGAAAAGCGGTTCAAAAGTCACTTTTCCCAGTGCTGCTGTAACCCTGAATGCTAGTAAGTCAAGGATTACCTATGTTGTTCCTAGAATTAATTGCAGGGCCAGCTTAGTAAATCTGGTAGTAAATCAGGGGGTCCAAATTATAGAAGAAATGCCATATTTCCTCTTGTCTTAAGAGTAACTAGGTTTTGGGGGGGGCCGGAGGGAGAAATTAAAAGGTAAAGGTTCCCCCGCACATGCATGCTAGCCTTTTCCAACTCTAGGGGCCGGTGCTCATCTCCGTTTCAAAGCCGAAGAGCCAGCGCTTGTCCGAGGACGTCTCCGTGGTCACGTGGCCGGCATGACTAGACGCCAAAGGCGCACGGAACGCTGTTACCTTCCCACCGAAGTGGTCCCTATTTTTCTACTTGCATTTTTACGTGCTTTCGAACTGCTAGGTTGGCAGAAGCTGGGACAAGTAACAGGCACTCACTCATTTACGGGGCGCTCGGGATTCGACCCGCCAAACTGCCGACCTTCTGTTCGACAAGCTCAGCGTCCTAACCCACTGAGCCACCGCGTCCCTAGGGAGAAATTAGCAAGCTTCAAAACTCCAACTCTTTGATTTGTACTAAGGATTTTGTTATTGAACTATGGATTAACCCAGTCACCACGTGGCTTTTTAAATACTTAAAATGTAAAATTGGAAAATTAATAAAATATTATTAAAAACAAAGAAACAAACCCAACTCTTTCATCCAAGGAATACCAAGGGCAATTTTAGTGGGGCCAGACGGAGGAATTTCATACTTCCACGTTAAGTACAGGCAGTCCTCAACTTACGGCCACAATTGGGCCCCAAATTTAAGTTGCCGAGCGAGAAATTTGTTATAGGTGAGTGTTGGCCCCATTTTACGACTTTTCTTGCCACAGCTGTTAAGTGAATCACTGCAGCTGTTAAAATCAGTAACCCGGTTGTTAAGTGAATCTGGCTTCTTCCATTGACTTTGCTGGTCAGAAGGTCGCAAAAGGGGATCGTGTGAGACACACACCCCCTCGGGACGCTGCGACCGTCCTAAATACGAGTCAGTTGCCAAACGGCTTAAAATTTGACCATGTGACCCTGGGGATGCTGCAACGGCCGTAACGGTCCTCACTCGCTTTTTCCAGGTGCCCTGTTGTAACTTTAAACGGTCACTAAACATAGTGTTGTAAGTCGAGGACTACCTGTGGTGAATTTCACTTAAAACAACAACAACAACAGTGGTGGATTGTTAAGGCATAGGATTAACATGGCAGGTACTTTGTGCTGTTTCAGCGTACATTCATTTCAATTTATGGACTTTCCACAATCTTTAAGGGCCCCGGATTTCAGGAGGAAAATCCCGATGCTTATGTGTGACATTGCACAATTCCAAACGAAAGACTTGGGAAGAAGCGCGTCTGCTGAATATTGTGTTAACTGCAGCTTCAATAATAATAATAATAATAATAGTAACTAATGGAGCAGATCTAGAAGACTGATGGCTCCTTGGCGGAGAAAGCAAAGAATTAGGCAGCTGGTGAACGTTGTCGAATTGTAACTAATTGTTGCCGGAGGGCAGACCTAGCGGGGAAAAACTGGCAAAACTAGATTGAGGACTAGCAGCCTGCTTGCTGGGAACATCCCACTGAGCACGGCTAGGAAGATTGGGGGGGGGGGAAAGAAACACCCGAATTTAGCAGCTTGAGTGGAAGTTGTTAAAAGATCTGCAAAGCCTTCTTTTACGTCAGGTGTCCGCCTTTGGCAACTTTTAAGACTTGTGGACTTTAATTCCCAGAATTCCTCCGCCAGCCATACATGGAATTCTGGGAGTTGAAGTCCACAAGTCTTAAAAGTTGCCCAAGCTGGAGAACCCTGCTTTATTTCCTTAAATGAGGACCCTCTTCCTGGGGAACGGTTTGCCTTCAAGAAGGTCTACTGGGGAGGAATTTGGAGCGAGTCTCTTGGACAAGTTGTGGGTGCTCCATCACTGGAGGTTTTTAAACAGAGGCTGGACAGCCATTTGTCTGGAATGGGATTGGGTCTCCTGCCTGAGCAGGGGGTTGGACTAGAAGACCTCCAAGGTCCCGTCCAGCTCTAGTTACTTCTGCTCACTGGAAAACGGGAAACGCACAGATTTCCCTACAAAGGCAAAGAGGAAAATGGTCCTCTTTCATCTTAAGAGGCTAACTTGATTGGCAGGTGACTTAGGGATTGCACCTGAGCACGACAGGTTGGCTGGGAGCCAGGGGCACGAAACCCACGTAACTCCTCGGGCCCACCTTCTGCCATTGCTCTGCTTACCTGCCTTTAGCTCTGTGTAGTGCAGGGGTCTTCCAAAACGTGGCCCTTTGGTGGCTTGTGGACTTCAAAGTCCCAGAATTCCTCAGCCAGGCAGGCTGGGAGTTGAAGTCCACAAGTCATCAAAGGGCCAAAGTTTGAAGACCCCTGACGTAAGGTGAGGGGGAAATAATGCTAACTCAGAAAGAGCTGAACCGGTGTTTCTCAACCTCAGCCGTTTTAAGAGGTGTGGACTTCAACTCCCAGAATTCCTCAGCCAGTGTGCCTGCCTGAGGAATTCTGGGAGCTGAAGTCCACAAGTCATCAAAGGGCCAAAGTTTGAAGACCCCTGACATAATGTGAGGGGGAAATAATGCTAACTCAGAAAGGGCTAAAATGGGTGTTTCTGGCCATTTTAAGAGGTGTGGACTTCAACTCCCAGAATTCCTCAGCCAGCGTGCCTGCCTGAAGAATTCTGGGAGTTGAAGTTCACAGGTCATCAAAGGGCCAAAGTTGGAAGACCCCTGTTCTAGGGCCTCACTCTGAAGCGGCTGCACTAATCCACGGGCTTCTTTCAAGCCGTCTCCTCCAGCCTGACGCTCCCAGGAAGTGTCGGCTAACATCTTGCCATTAGTTCAACCAATTTGGAAAGCATCACGGCTGGGAAGGAGTCACGAAAGAAGTTGAAAAACAAAGTTTCCCCCCTACCCTGATGATGTTACCTAGTTGAGTCATGAGACGTCTGCAAGAAAACACAGAAGCTCAGAGAGCACCAAGGGCCCCACAGTTCTCCTCCTCCTCCCTTCTAACACTGATGAGGTTACCTAGTTGGGTCATGAAAGGTCTGCAAGAAAACCACCAAGCTCAGAGGGAACCAAGGACTTCCTCATCCCCCTCCTACTTATTGCAAGGTCACAGTAACGAGGAACCAAATACTGAATCCCTTAGAGCAGGGGTCTTCAAACTACGGCCCGTTTGTGACTCGTGGACTTCAACTCCCAGAATCCCTCAGCCAGGAATTCTGGGAGCTGAAGTCCACCAGTCATAAAAAGGGCCGAGTTTGAAGACACACACCCCGCCTTAGAGCAACGAGTCCCCAACCTCGGCCACTTTAAGACTTGTGGACTTCGACTCCCAGAATCCCTCAGCCAGGAATTCTGGGAGTTGAAGTCCACCGGTCATAAAAAGGGCCGAGTTTGAAGACACCCCCCCCGCCTTAGAGCAACGAGTCCCCAACCTCGGCCACTGTAAGACTTGTGGACTTCAACTCCCAGAATCCCTCAGCCAGGAATTCTGGGAGTTGAAGTCCACCAGTCATAAAAAGGGGCGAGTTTGAAGACACCCCCCCCCCCCGCCTTAGAGCAACGAGTCCCCAACCTCGGCCTCTTTAAGACTTGTGGACTTCAACTCCCAGAATCCCTCAGCCAGGAATTCTGGGAGTTGAAGTCCACCAGTCATAAAAAGGGCCGAGTTTGAAGACACCCCCCCCGCCTTAGAGCAACGAGTCCCCAACCTCGGCCACTGTAAGACTTGTGGACTTCAACTCCCAGAATCCCTCAGCCAGGAATCCTGGGAGTTGAAGTCCACCAGTCATAAAAAGGGCCGAGTTTGAAGACACCCCCCCCCCCCGCCTTAGAGCAACGAGTCCCCAACCTCGGCCACTTTTAAGACTTGTGGACTTCAACTCCCAGAATCCCTCAGCCAGGAATTCTGGGAGTTGAAGTCCAGCAGTCTTATAGCGGCTGAGTTTGGAGAGCTTAAGCCTTAAGAATTATCAAATGCAGCATCGTTTGGATCCAAGTTTCTTGATCCAGACGGAAGCGTTTAGTCCCAACTGTGGACCACTGGACCTCTTATCCAGTCAAAGGACAAATTGACGAATGACTCTTGGGGGTCATTCAGATGTTGTTCGTGCCCCGGCACGCCTCCCCGGACCAAGCGCATCGTCGGCTTTCAAAGGCCCAAATATGGTGACACAGCTTTAAGGTTGCAAAGACAAGGAGAAACCTCCCCGCCCAGGGTGTGTACAGGTGCGTGGAGCTTGATCCGTCATTGTGATCGTTCCTCCTTCCGGGAGCAGAGAAAGAGAGGAAGGGGGGAATCTTGCGGTCGTGCCGAGAGCTTCCAAGGCGGCAGTCGGAGGCCTCCTGTTCCGATTCTTACGGCTTCTTCGTTGATTCTACTAAGAGAACAGGCCAAATCCCAAAGAGAAACTATCGGAAAGGAAGGAGGGACAAAAAAAAAAGGTTTTCTTAAGGTTGTCGGGTAAAGACAAAAGAAAAATAAAAAGGGTGGGGGGAAACTTACTTCCCAGGAGCAGCTCACTGGTTCCTAGCGATCTACACTAATTACAGATAGTCCTCGGCTTACAACGATCCTTTTAGTGACCGCTGGAAGTTACAACGGCGCTGGAAGAAAGGGACTTACGACCCTTTTTTCACACTGGCGACCGCGGCAGCGTCCCCGGGGCCACCTGATCAAAATTCAGAGGCTTGGCAATGGACTCGTATTTGTGACGGCTGCCGGGGTCGCGGGATCCCCTTTCGGTGACCTCCTGACAAGCCAAGTCGACAAGGAAGCCAGATCCGCTTAACGTCCCCGTTGCTAAGTTAACAACCGCAGCGGTTCAACTTAACAGCCGTGGCCAAGAAAGGCTGGAAAAATGGGGTAAAATTCACTTAACAACCGTCTCACCTGCCAAGAGAAATTCTGGGTTCAACTGAGGTCGTAAGCAGAGGACCACCTGTAGTTATATCTATATGTTTTATGCACGTACGGTTTTTACCCTAGGGAGAAAGTAACACAGATAGTCCTCGACTTACGACTGCAATAGCAGTAGCACTTCTCTGCGGCTTTGCAGCGCTTTTACAGCCCCCTCTAAGCGGTTTTCAGAGTTTGCGTGTTGCCCCCAACTATCTGGGTCCTCGTTTTACCCACCTCGGAAGGACGGAAAGCTGCGTCAACCTTGAGCCAGTTCAGGATCGAACTGAAGGCTGTGTGCAGAGTTTGCCTGCCCTACTGCATTCCAGCCGTTGTGGCTTAATGAGCCCAACATTTCCGGTTCTAAGCAACACATTTGTTAGGTGAGTTTCCCCCCCGTTTTACGACCTTTCCTGCCACAGCAGGAATTAAGTGAATCACTGCAGCTGTTAAGTTAGCAATCCAGTTGTTAAGTGAATCTGGCTTGGATTGTCAGAAGGACGCCAAAGGGGATCACACGATCCCGGGACACCGCAGTTGTCATAAACAGGAGCCATTTGCCAACCATCCGAATTTTGATTACAGGACCATGTGGATACTATTACACAGGGGGTCCCCAACCCTCGGTCTGTGGACTGGTACTGGGCTGCGGCATGCCAGCAACCGGTCCGCACAAACAAGCAAAGCCCCATCCGCGGGATGCAGGCAGCACACAAAACCACGCACCCTCCTGTCCACGGAAAAACCTCTTTCCACGGAACCGGTGGTCCCTGGTGCCCCAAAGGTTGGGGGCCTCTGTTCTACGTAGCCAGGAAATCTTTGCATGGAGAAAGGAAAGGGGAGAGACCTTGATCATGTCAGTGAGAAACGGGCCATGTCTTTCTCAAGAGGAGACCTGCAGATTCGGCCTTCAGCTGGGGGAGACCAGTTATGGCTGGGAGGTTTAAGAAAAACTCCAGTGGGTTAAAAATGGGGGAGCCGATAAGAAGCGAAAATCTTGGTTCTCCTACCGCGTTACCTTCTCTGATTTAGCCCTCTTTATTTCCTATCCCTCCTGTCATTCTGTTAGACCGGGGGTCCCCGGGCCATGGACCGGAACCGGGCCGTGGCATGCCAGCAACCGGTCCACACAAACAAGCAAAGCCCCATCTGTGGGATGCAGGCAGCACACAAAAACACACACCCTCCGGTCCGCGGAAAAAACCTGTCTCCACGGAACCGGTGGTCCCTGGTGCCCAAAAGGTTGGGGGATCTCTGCTTATAACAGACGTTAAGTGTGAAAAACGGTCCTCAGTCACCTTTTCCGATGCTTTGGTTAACTTTGAACAGTCCCTAAACTGTCGTTAAGTCGAGGACTGCCTGTATCGCCATTCAGCTGGACGCAATGCAGTAAACATCCCCCAAACAAAACGAGATCCAAGCAGATGCTAATTATCCCCAAGGTGCTTTTTTTTTTCTCTCCCCCTTTCCAAAAGGCAACTGGACGTTCTTGGTTTTTTTCCTCGAAGACCTTTTCGCTTCTCATCCATGAAGCTTCTTCCGTTCAGTCCTGCAGGTCAGAGCCGAAGAAGCGAAAGGTCTTCAAGGGGAGGAGAGAAAAAAAAAAAAAAGCAAGAATGTCCAGTTGCCTTTTGAAAAAAAAAAAAGCACCTTTGGGACAACCAGATTGCTTCCGCTACATCCAATTGTTCCAATTTGGATTACCGTATATACTTGAGTACAAGCCGAATTTTTCAGCCCACTTTTCGGGCTGAAAAATCCACTTCGGCTTATACTCCAGTGAACAAAAAAAAAAAAAAGAACTTCCACCCGCCAGTTTGGAGAGCTGCTGCTTTCATCAAACATGGACGAAGGCAGCAGCTCTCCAAACGGGCGGCGGCAGTTTGGACAGCTGCGTGCGCAGCTCCGCCGCCACCTCTGCAAGCCTCCGCTGAGAGAATGGGGCGGTGGAAGCTTGCCACCCATTTTCTCGGCAAAGACTTCTTTCGGGGGATGCAGCCTCTGTCACCCCCTTCTCTCAGGTGGGCAGCTGAGAGAAGGGGGCGGCAGAGGCTGCATCCCCCAAAAGAAGTCTCCGCTGAGCGAGAGAATGAGGCGTTAGAGCGCTCCGCTGAGAGAATGGGGTGGTGGAGGCTTGCCGCCCATTCTCTCGGCAGAGACTTCTTTCGCGAGATCCAGCCTCTGCCGTGCTGCACCGAGAGAACAGCAAGCCGCCCCATTCTCTCGGCGGAGCACTCCACCGCCCCATTCTCTCGGCGGCTTGCCACCCCGTTCTCTCATCTCAGCAGAGACGTCTTTCGGGGGATCCAGCCTCCAGCTGCTGCATTTCCCAGCCTCGGCTTATACTCGAGTCAATAACTTTTTCCAGTTTTTTGGGGTAAAATTAGGGGGTCTCGGCTTATACTCGAGTCGGCTTATACTCAAGTATATACGGGTAAATCCTGTTCTGATTCTTTAATAACCTCCTTGGCGAAGAGAGATCGGCGAACACATGAATTCAGGAGCTCCTTCTCCCGGTGAAAGGGGTGCGCCTTGTGTAAACATTTGACAAACCTTTGACAATTTTGGCCACCTTGGCACTGAATGTGCTTTGTACGTCCCGTTTCCAGCAAAAGGCCATTTGCAGAAATTCCTTTGTGAAGGGGGTGTGTGTTCCTGCTTATTTTTCCCAGGTTTGCATATAGGAAGCGAGAGGATTTAACAGGTCACCAAACACTTATGTTGCTACAGTTTCAATCGGCAAAACTGGACTCGTGTAGATTCATCTGGCCTTTAATGCTGTCGGAAGCTGTTCCGATTTTGCCAGGCTGCGCTTAATCCGCAAGCAATTCCTAAAATTGGTTTCCAGAGACTTTTCTTTTCCGACGTAGTAGTAGTAGGTGAAAGAAGACGTCATAAATTCATTTGTTGTGAACCAAGCTCATCGGGTTCAACGGTGGGCACACATCCTGGCCTTTGACAGCCGGGCTCTCCAAACTCGGTCACTTTTAAGACTAGCGGACTGCAAGGAATTCTGGGAGTTGAAGTCCAGCAGTCTTAAAAGTTGCCCAGTTTGGAGACGACCCCCCCCCCGCACACACCTATTTTAGAATAAAGATATGGGAGCCCTTTGGGAAATGTCAGAAGTCAGCTGCAGTATTCAAAACGTGAAGTCCATTAAGGACTTTTGGAAAGCAGGTTAAAAGATTTTATTTTTCTTTTAGCATCCATTTTACGAACTGAAGGTAAGAGAAATGGCCTGGGTAAGGGTCTTTATAATGCCCCGGAAAGATCACACTTGGAATGCTGCATCCGGTTTTGGTCGCCACAATATGAAAAAAAGAGGTTGAGGCTCCGGAAAGAGTGCAGAGAAGAGCAACAAAGATGATCGGGGGACTGGAGGCTGAAACCTATGAGGAACGGCTGCAGGAATTGGGTATGGCCAGTCTAGCCCAGGGCTTTTCAACCAGTGGTACGGGTACCACCTGTGGTACGTTGGCACCTGGCAGGTGGTACGGGACTATTCTAGAAAAGTGGTAGTGGGGGAGGGGAATGAGCTGACCCGGTGGCAGCACCGCACAAGCCCGAGCGAGAGACGGCTGGAGCTGCAGGGCTGTCGGGGCTCAGCGGAAGCGCCAGGATCAGCGCCAGGATCCAGCTGGAGTTTAGCGCTGATCCTGGCGATTCTGAGCCCAGAAGAAGCACCGATCAGCTGGAATGTTGCAGCATCTCCAGGGTCTTGTGATTTACATTCAGATGCTTGGCAACTGATTCATATTTATGACGGTCACAGTGTCCCAGGGTCACGGGAAGTGACCAAAACCTGCTGCAACCACCCAGCAGATGGGGGGGGGGGGGAAATAAAAACCAAACACACCCCACCCCACCCCCGCTGCCAATCCTCAACAGAAATGCTCACAACCATGAAAAGCTCGGACAGGAGGAAGAGCGCCGCCGGGTGGGCAGGCAGGTGTCTTCCTCGGCTGTGGCTTGGGGGGGCGCTTTTTTCAGTGTCATTGTAACTTCGAACAGTCACTAAGCGAACTGTTGTAAGTCGAGGACTACCTGTACTTCATCACTTTTTTTCTTTCTTTCTTTTTTTTTTTGGTCATCAAGTTTTTGACACCTTGCTAGGCGACTGGTGGTACTCGGATGCTGCCCTATCCTAAAAGTGGTACGATGGGGGAAAAGGTTGAAAAGCCCTAGACTAGAGGGTTTTCAACCTATTCTCCAAAGCACCAGAAGAAGAAGCAACGGACGGAAATTAACCAAGGAGAGACGCAACCTAGAGCTAAGGAGAAACTTCCTGACTGTTAGAACAATTAGCCAGTGGAACTACCTGCCTCCAGAAGCCGTGAATGCTCCAACAGTGGAAGTCTTTAAGAAGAGCCTTGGACAGCCCCTTGTCTGAAATGGTATAGGGTCTCTCCTGCTTCAGCAGGGGGTTGGACTAGATGACCTCCAAGGTCCCTTCCAACTCTTGTCGTTCTGCTAGAGGCAGAATTTGCTTCTAAGAAAGCAAGTATGCTTCAGTAAGGAAATGGCAACCCAACTTCCCGCCAGTAGTGTTGGCCTGGCCCCTTCGTGCCACATAGGAGACATGCTGTGGACCTTGTCAGTCAAGGAATTTTGACTGGGGGTATCTCCCCCACCCACCTTGAGGAAAAAAAGGCCCCCACCCTTTTGGCCTTCGGTAAGGATCTGAAGACCTGCCTTTGCCAGAAGTCTTGTCCGTCCACCCCCCCCCGTGGAGTATCACGCTGGAGGTTTGTTACATGTTTTGTGCCAGCCATGGCAGTTCCCCAAATAGGTCATCAGATGGAGCAAAGAGGCTTCTTTGCTCCCCTGCAGCAGCCCCACTGGCGAGAGAGTTTTATGGCTAAGGAGGGGCCGAGACCCCCCATAAATACCTCTGCCCTGGGGCTGCTTCTTTGTTCTGCTTCTCATTTCTATTTTCTCTCTTGCATGCATTCTCTATCATACAAGCATGGATGCTTCCATGCCATATAGCTCTTTTTATATAACCTATCGATGAATAAAGCTTCATAATGACTGCATCTCTGCATCCTGCCTCTTTTACTTGGAAGCACCTTAACGACCCATCGATCTCTCGTCAGAGCTGCTTTATCGAGGTTGTTGATCTTTCAATCATAACTTTATCCTTATGGCAATTCCATTTTTTATTACTTAGAAAACTATTTCCCTTTTAACGGCTTTCCTGCTTTCGATGCTGTGTGTCAGCCAGGCGGAGGAGGTGCTTCAAAATGAGACTCGCAAACCGATGCATCTAATTATAAAATTAGTAAAATAAAATAAACCAAGGGTCTTCCAACTTGGCCCTTTTACGACCTGTGGACTTCGACTGCCAGAATTCCTCAGCCAGGCATGCTGAGTCGTAAAAGGGCCAAGTTGGAAGACCCCTGAAATAAACCAAACCGATAAAATAAATTTTTATTTTAGGATTTCCTCTGGCTCTGGTTAACCGTTAAGCGATTCCTGCCCGGTTTTACAGCCCCCAACTTTTTTTTTTGCCCTGGGGTGTTAAGCAAATCACTGCAGTCGTTAAGTGAACCCTGCGGTCGTTAAGCAAATGCCCCCCCCCCCCTTGACTTCGTTTGTCAGAAGTCGGCTGGGAAGGATGCGAACGGCCATTGCGTGATCCCCCGGCACGTTGCAACCATCATGAATACACGCCTTGGTGCCAAGCACCTAAGTCTTGATCCCATGACCGCGGCGAAGGTCGTACGTGCGAGGACTAGTCATAACTTGCTTTTCCCAGTGCCGTTCTAACTTTGAGAGGCCACTAAACAAATGGCCTACGTGTGTGCTGCCTTTTGCTCCTGGAGGAAAGGTGAGGTCTCCAGTTAAGGAATAAAAAGATCCGCTTATTTTTTTTTTTTTACTCTCGGCCTGTTTTGAAGCAATAAAGCCGCGCTGAGCTTTATTGTTTATATATAAAAATAAAAATAAAAATAAAAGATCTGGCCTTTCTCACATAAAATAGAAGTGGGGAAATAAGAGGCAGTCCTCAACTTACGACCACAACTGAGCCCCACGTTCTCTGCTGTTGAGGGAGATCTTTCTCACGGGGGCTTTGTCCCCGTTTTACGACCTTTCTTTCCCACCGTTGTTAAGCGAGACACAACAGTCGGTAACACACAGCTGGAAAGTGAATCAGGCGTTCTCCCCCCCCCCCTTCCGACTTTGCTGGTTGGAAGATGGCAAAAGGGGGGGGGATCACGTGACCTCGGGACACAGCTACTGTCGTAAGTATGAGTCGGCTGCCCAGCGTCTGAATTTTAATCACGTGATCTCGGGACACAGCGACCGTCGTAACTATGAGTCAGTTGCCCAGCGTCTGAATTTTAATCACGTGATCTCGGGACACAGCGACCGTCGTAACTATGAGTCAGTTGCCCAGCGTCTGAATTTTAATCACGTGATCTCGGGACACAGCGACCGTCGTAACTATGAGTCAGTTGCCCAGCGTCTGAATTTTAATCACGTGATCTCGGGACACAGCGACCGTCGTAACTATGAGTCAGTTGCCCAGCGTCTGAATTTTAATCACGTGATCTCGGGACACAGCGACCGTCGTAACTATGAGTCAGTTGCCCAGCGTCTGAATTTTAATCACGTGATCTCGGGACACAGCGACCGTCGTAAGTATGAGTCGGTTGCCCAGCGTCTGAATTTTAATCACGTGATCTCAGGACACAGTGACCGTCGTAACTATGAGTCAGTTGCCAAAGTGTCTGAATTTTGATCACATGACTTTGGAGAGGCCGCGACGGTCATGAGTCGGTTACCCAAGCGTCTGAATTTTGATCACATGACCGTGGGGAGGCTGCAATGGTCGTAAGTATGAGTCGGTTGCCTAAGCGTCTGAATTTTGATCACGTGACCTCAGGACATGGCAACTGTCGTAAGTATGAGTCGGTTGGTTGCCCAGGCATCTGAATTTTGATCACGTGACTGCGGGGAGGCTGCGACGGCCATGAAGTGTGAAAAATGGCCATTAGTCGCTTTTTTCAGTGACGTAACTTCAAACGGTCACTCAATGAATGAGTGTAAGTCGAGGACCACCAATACTTCAAATTTTTCATCAGTTAAAGAATTCGTTTCTTAGAACATGAAGACATTTTGGTAGGCTTCCTTAACCAAACTGGATTCCAGATTGGGAGTTACAAGTAATCCTGAACTTACAACCCTTTTTTGTTTAGTGACTGTTCGAAGTTACTACAGCTCTGAAAGAGTTAGGACCCTTTTTCACCCTTACGACCATTGCAGCCTCTGCCCAGGGTCACGTGATCCAAATTCAGATGCCTGGCAACTCTGACTTATGACGGTTGCTGTGTCCTGTGGGTCACGCGATCGATCCCCTTTTGGTGAGCTTCCGACAAACAAAGTCAATGGGGCAAGCCGGATTCATTAAACCACCACGTGTTGGCTAACTTAACCACTGCAGCAATTCGCTGAATAACCATGGCAAGACAGGCAGTAAAATAGGGCAAAATTCACTTCACAAATGTTACACTCAGAGCAGGGGCCTTCAAACTTGGCCCTTGGATAACTTGTGGACTTCAACTCCCAGAATTCCTCACCCAGGCACGCTTGCTGAGGAATTCTGGGAGTTGAAGTCCACAAGTCATGAAGGGGCCATAGTTCCCCCATGCTGGTTCAGGAATTCTGGGAGTTGAAGTCCACGAGTCATTAAGGGGCCATAATTCCCCCATGCTGGCTCAGGAATTCTGGGAGTTGAAGTCCACAAGTCATGAGGGGGGGGCACAGTTCCCCCATGCTGGCTGAGGAATTCTGGGAGTTGAAGTCCACGAGTCATGAAGGGGCCGTAGTTCCCCCATGCTGGCTTAGGAATTCTGGCAGTTGAAGTCTGCAAGTTATGAAGGGGCCATAATTCCCCCATGCTGGCTCAGGAATTCTGGGAGTTGAAGTCCGCAAGTTATGAAGGGGCCAAAGTTTCCTCCACGCTGGCTGAGGAATTCTGGGAGTTGACGTCCGCAAGTTATGAAGGGGCCATAGTTCCCCCATGCTGGCTCAGGAATTCTGGGAGTTGAAGTCCACACCTCATAAAAGGGCCACATTTGAAGACCCCTGACATAATGTGAGGGGGAAATAATGCAGAAAGAGCTAAAACTGGTGTTTCTCAACCTCGGCCATTTTAAGAGGTGTGGACTTCAGCTCCCAGAATTCCTCAGCCAGCGTGCCTGGCTGAGGAATTCTGGGAGTTGGAGTCCACAAGGGCCAAGTTTGAAGAACCCTGGGTTAGAAAAAGGTAAATTTTTTGTGGTTGTTAAGTTGAGGAGCACCTGTGCTAATAAATCAAACTACACAGCTGGGATCTAGCCCGCCCTCAGCTTCCTCACTTTCTCAGACGTCTTTCAGCTGAGGGGCTTTTCCCGGATAAAATTACAACTCAACAAATTCTGAGGGGAAAAAAAAACCCAGACACGGTTTATTCTGCTTTGGAATCGCAAACGCAAGCATTCAACGTTATCAATCTTTCAACGCAACGAGAGGAAATAAATAGGTTTCTGGAGGCAGGGCGCCCTGATATCTTCTCCTCAATGTTATATTGACTCTGCAGATTTTATGTATGCCATAACTTTTGTTTTTTTCTACAATAAACAAAAATAAAAAAAATATATCACTTATCCGCTACTACAGGTTTGCCCTAAGAAACCTTTAGCTAAGGGGGGGGGGCGCGCGGGGGGGGGACACCCGCTGGACAGAGTCCTTAGCAGCTTACCTTGACCTTTGGCCTGTATTTCAGGTAAAGTGTCCGGGAATATAAACTAGAATCAGAAGGAGAGGGGAGAAAATATTTTTTTTTAAAAAAACCAAAACATTTTGGTTAAATCAGTTTGAGTCAATATCACTGCCTGGACCTCTCTGGAACTCAGCTCCACCTCTGGGACCAGCTGGGAGGCTGTGATCCTTCCTTCCCTCCCTCCTTCCTCCCTCTTTATTCCTTCCTTCCTTCCTCCCTCCTTTCCTTACCCCTTCCTCCCTCCCTCCCTCCTTCCTTATCCCTTCCTTCCTTTCCTTCCTTCCTTCCTCCCTCTCTTTCTTCCTTCCTTTCTTCCTCCCTCCTTTCCTTACCCCTTCCTTCCTCCCTCTTTATTCCTCTCTCCCTCCTTATCCCTTCCTTCCTTTTCTTCCTCCCTTCTTCCTTACCCCTCCCTCCCTCCCTCTTTATTCCTTCCTTCCTCCCTCCCTCCTTCCTTATCCCTTCCTTCCTTTCCTTCCTTCCTTCCTTCCTCCCTCTTTATTCCTTCCTTTCTTCCTCCCTCCTTTCCTTACCCCTACCTTCCTCCCTCCCTCCCTCCTTCCTTATCCCTTCCTTCCTTTCCTTCCTTCCTTCCTTCCTCCCTCTTTATTCCTTCCTTTCTTCCTCCCTCCTTTCCTTACCCCTACCTTCCTCCCTCCCTCCCTCCTTCCTTATCCCTTCCTTCCTTTCCTTCCTTCCTTCCTCTCTTTATTCCTTCCTTCCTTCCTCCCTCCTTTCCTTACCCCTTCCTCCCTCCCTCTCTTTATTCCTCCCTCCCTCCCTCCTTATCCCTTCCTTTTCTTCTTCCCTTTCTTCCTCCCTCCCTCCTTCCTTACCCCTCCCTCCCTCCCTCTTTATTCCTTCTTTTCTTCCTCCCTCCTTACCCCTCCCTCCCTCTCTCCCTCCCTTCCCTCCTCCTTCTCCCTCCAATGTCTGTCCATCCTTCTTTCTTTACTTGCTCGCTCGCTCACTCACTCAATTGATTGGCTGCCCAACCCGATCCCAGACGAACACGGGGCCGCTTACAATATTAAAAAATATAAAGTAATCTAAATAAAACACTACAAAAATATAAAACACACAAAACACAATAGCTAAAGGTTGGGGGGGGGAGGAGGGAGGCAGTAGGATGAGCTGGGGGTGGGGGGGTGAGGGAGGTGGGGCCCGTTATTCATCTATCAACCACCCCTCCCCCCACCGTGGAAGTGTTAGTAAATGACCGTTAAGGCCCCTCCTTTGGAGGACGGCTTGGGCCCTGGGGAAGGCCGGGAGGGGGGGAGCTGACCTCACTGGGGGCGGTGGGGAAGACAGACCCCAAAGGGCAGGCGTCAAGGCCAGAGAAAGACCCCAACCACCAGAAGGCTGTGCCCAGGCTGATGGGGCCCCCCTGCCGCATGCCTCCTCGGCCAAGCCGGGTGGGGATGGGAGGGCCCCACAAGTAGCCAGGATCCGACAGCCTGAATTACATCCGGAATCAAACCGACAGCCGGGGAAACTCGCCGAGCAGCGGTGTTAACAGGGGCCGCTCCTGGGCCTCCCCAAAACTGCCCACCCTGTAGCAACTCTGGCTTCCGATTAGACTCTCAAAGCTGGTAGGCGGAAAAATCACACACACACAAAAAAAAACAAGCCGTGATGGACGCCTCCGGAGGTTCTCTGTCCTCCGGGTCCCGGTTGTCCTCCAAGGTGCTTTTTCGAGGGTCAGCCGGACTTTGGTTTTTCCTGGAGGATGTGAAGCGGGGCCAAGAAGGCTCCAGAACGCCCGCCTGCACGATCTGGGTGGCCCTGAGAAAACTCCGAGTGGCCTCAAGTGACTCTCAGAGGGAGTACTAACGACCAGAGGACTGCCAGGACGACAAATAAATCCTCCCATTCCTCCACTCGACGAGTAGCGGAAGGTCTTCCAGGAAGAACAAAGCCCAGTTGCCTTTTGAAAAAAGCACCTTTGGGTGTGACAAGGTGTGTGGTATGTGTCTGTGTGCGCATGCGCACGCGCGCAGGTGGGCCGTTCGGGGTTATTTCCGGGAGGGCTCGGTAAGGAGGTGAAAACAATTCTGAGTTTCAGGACCTTACAAAAAAGTACAGCTGATCGGTCTCGGCTGTTCAACGGCCACGAACAAAGACACGATCAAAGTAGCATCGTAGTATCTTTGGGAAAATGAGTGATTTACACCAGGGGTCCTCAACCCCCCCGGTCTGTGGAACGGTACCGGGCCGCGGCGTGCCAGCAACCGGTCCACACAAAAAAGCACAGCCCCATCCATGGCATGCAGGCAGCACGCGAAAGCACGCACCCCTGGGCCACGGAAAAACCTTCCCCCGTGGAACTAGTCTCTGGTGCCCAAAAGGTTGGGGGCCTCTGATTCACACAACTGTGCTATCGAGGAGGAAGTCTTTCCCCCACCCCACCCCGCAACCCACGGGAAAGGGAAGGGAACCTACCTGAACAGGATGTGAAGGTAGGAACCGAGTCCCGTGAATATGTGCCACCAAGCGTGAAACTGCGTGACAACGCTCACGAGTGGAGGCAGCCTCTCACGTAACCCCCTGGGAGAGACACAATCACCAAGTCACACATTTGCTTCCCAAAGGGGAGGAAAGGAGAGGAGAGGAGAGGAGAGGGAAGGAAGAGGAGAGGAGAGGGAAGGAAGAGGAGAGGAGAGGAGAGGAGAGGAGAGAGGATTCTTTGAGGGAAGGAAAGGATTGTCTTGAGTTTGACATTGGGAATGAACATTTCCAAAATATTGCAGAACAAACAGATGGACGTTCCTATCGTATCTCCTGAGCGGAGACAGAAGAGTAGGAGCTAGGCTGATCTCTGGGCGAAGAGGGGTCCAAGGCGGAAGTCTTCCATCCAAAAAGCCTGCCATCTAGCCTAGGTTCCACAAACCTCATGAGGAGGGGGGATGCTCTTACTAGATGCCCTACTGGATGAGCAGAGTCCATTCTGTCAAGGGGGTGCCTGATAAATCCTGTGGTTTTCATTATCCTAATTAGTGATCATTAGCAGTTTGATTCGGAACCCAGAAGCCTGCTGATAACCTTCTCAGGGAGTTGAAGCTTCATGTGGTCTTGCGCTGGCAAGCAGAAGAAGAAGAAGAAGAAGAAGAAGAAGAAGAAGAAGAAGAAGAAGAAGAAGAAGAAGAAGAAGAAGAAGAAGAAGAAGAAGAAGAAGAAGAAGAAGAAGAAGAAGAAGAAGAAGAAGAAGAAGAAGAAGAAGAAGAAGAAGAAGAAGAAGAAAGAAGAACAACAACAACAACAACAACAACAACAGGAAGAGGAGGAGGAGGAGGAGGAGGAGGAGGAGGAGGAGGAGGAGAAAGGTTAGTTGAGACAGGAGGAAAAAGGAAAGTAGAAGGAAGAGGAGGAGGAGGAGGAGGAGAAGAGGAGAAGAAGAAGAAGAAGAAGAAGAAGAAGAAGAAGAAGAAGAAGAGAGAAGAAGAAGAAGAAGAAGAAGAAGAAGAAGAAGAAGAAAAAGAAGCAGCGAGGAGGTGGAGTCAAGAGAGGCATCAGCCTGGAATCCTTACATTCCCACAAGCTATCCAAGGTCCGTCCTCCTTTGAATCCCATTAACTCTTTTATCTAGTGCCAATTTAGGGCTGACCAGATTCTTGTGGATAGACATGCGCAAGGCATCAGCTTAACTGGAACGTGCGTGTGGCCCCGATTCTTCCCGCCAGCCCAAAGAGGACGGACAAGCCACCGGCCTCTGAAATTCACCTACCTCAATTTCTCGCAGAAAATATTGTCCACGTTCCAAAGGAGGAAGCCCAGCAAAAGATAGTCAGGGATGTATATCCCAGCCCTCGGAGCCAAGGGTAAACCCTGCAGGGAAGGAGGAGCAGATATAATAATAATAATAATAATAATAATAATAATAATAATAATAATAATAATAATAATAATAATAATAATAATAAGAAGAAGAAGAAGAAGAAGAAGAAGAAGAAGAAGAAGAAGAAGAAGAAGAAGAAGAAGAAGAAGAAGAAGAAGAAGAAGAAGTTGGAAGGGAACTTGGAGGTCATCTAGTCCAACCCCCTGCTCAGGCAGGAAACCCTACACCATTTCAGGCAAATGGCTGTCCAGTCTCTTAAAAACTTCCAGTGTAAAGGCACTTCGTGTTATTCTGCTATTTTGGGGGCAGGTCTTCATTGGGAAGATTCATTTGTATTCTGCACGGCAGTTTGGGAAGGTGGGGTATTAACATCCTGCCTTTATTATGTTCACAAATCACTCCAGGCAGTACACCCAATACTCCTTCCTCCTCCTGCTTTCCCCACAACAACAACCCTGTGAGGAGGGCTGAGCTGAGAGATAAGAGAATGATTGGTCCAAAAAGCCACCCAGCTGGCTTTCACGCCTAAGGCAGGACTAGAACTCGCCGTCTCCCAACATTTCCATCGTAAGGAAGGATGCTGTTCAGCGAGTTTTGCCCCATCTTACCACCTTTTTTTTGTTGCTGCGGTCATTAAGCGGATCACTGCCGTTGTTAAGTGAATCTGTCTAAACCCCCCCCCTCCACCACTGACTGGGTTGCCGGAAGCGACCTCGGAATAGTGCAACTGTCTTAAAGGACATGCCAGTTGCCAAGCGTCTGAATACAGATCTCGTTACTTATGGGGACGGTGCAATGGTCGTTAAGTGTGAAAACTGGTCATAAGTAATTTTTATCGGTGCCGTTGTAATTTAGAGCAGTCGCTAAACGAATGTTTGTAAGTCGGGGACTACCTGTATTGGGGGCTTAAGAGGCCCAAATACAGGCAGTGCTTGACTTAGAAGCATAATTCGCCTCCCAAATTTCCTTTGCTAAGTTGGTAAGTGGCTTTTGCCCCATTTTACGACCCTGCTTGCCACAGCTGTAAAGCGAGACACTGCGGTTAGCAACGCGGTTGTTAAACGAATCCGGATTCCCCCCATTGACTTTGCTTGTCAGAAGGTCGCAAAAGGGGATGGGGTGATTTCCCCCCCCCCCCGGACGCTGCAACTGTCCTAAGTACATGCCAGTTGCCGAGCCTCTGAATTTGCGGGGACGCGGCAACCGTCGTAAATACAAGTCGGTTGCCAAGCGTCCGAATTTCGATCACGTGACGGTGGGGGAGAACGCCGCGGCGGTCGCCAAGTGTGAAAAAAACGGTCGTTAGGTCACTTTTTTCCAACACTGCCGTCACTTTCGACGGTCAGTAAACGAACTTTTATAAGTCGCACTCGACCGATAAAGACAGCGCCAAAGCAGCGACACGCGATTTTCCACGGAGAAGGTCCCTGGTGCTTTGCCAGGCGGGGGACTCGTGGAGCAAAATGGTGCTCCAGTCTTACCTTTGGAGCTGGGATGACAATTATTTTGGAAGAGGCAAGAGAACAGGGGTTGTTGTTGACACACAAACAGCGGCGCCCTGAGCCATCTTTTTTTTTTCCTTTTCCTGGTTACCAAACCCACAGAGCAAATGCCAAAGCAGCAGAAGGCAGGCTGAGCCTTATCGGGGAAAATCAGCCATTCAAATTTCTCCCTCTGCAATTTAGATCTGTTGCATAGCTGCAAGGGCGAGTAGCCTTACTTACCATAATACTATATACATAGAGCGTAGGACAATAACAGCCACCAACACCCCATACATAACCTGGGGGGGAGAGAGAGAGAGAGAGAGAGAGAGAGAGAGAGAGGAATTCTGATGAATGTGTTAATACAACACGCGCCCGCTTTTCCCAGCAAAACCAGGCAAGGTTACACCTCCTGGGTTATATTTTTACCCAGGGGTCTTCCAACTTGGCCCTTGGATGACTCGTGGACTTCAACTCCCAGAATTCCTCAGCCAGGCACGCGTGCCTGGCTGAGGAATTCTGGGAGTTGAAATCCACGAGTCATAAAAGGGCCAAGTTGGAAGACTTCTGTTTTGACCCACCCCCCTCAACCAGCTTTTGAATGAAAATTTCATTTCATTATGAACGCAATTTCTTTTTTATTAAAAAGTTTTACAAAAACAAGATTTTACAATATATCCCCAAATCCCCCCCCACCCCAAACCCGCCCACTTCCCCCCCCACTTCCCAGAGCTAAATACAGGATTATAGTTATAGTTATAATAACCATATTCTAAATAAAAATTATACATAATATACAATTAACCAAATTCATAATGTGCTTTAACTCCCCTTTAATATAACTACGTACAAAGTACCAATAACAATATCCCTCTAAAATCTACTCATAAGCTAAATGGAACTTTTTAGTCCCATATTTATTCTGAATATAATCTATCCATCTCCTCCAAACTGAAGTATATCTTTCCTGTGAATGATCTTTCAAGCAAGCAGAAATCTTAAGACATTTCTGCAAGATTTGAAACTTTAAACACCCATTCTTCTATAGTAGGCAAACTATCCTTCTTCCAATATTGTCCCACCAGTAACCGTGCTGCTGTTATCATATTCAACATCAAATTAGTTTCTTTAACATCACAATCTACAACAAATGAACGCAATTTCTGAATTCGGCTGAAACAGCAACGCTCCCAGTGGGTTTATAGGTTCGTGTTGGAAATGCTAAGTCTTTTCTTTTTTTCTTTTTTTAAACTGAGATAAAACAACCAAGTCGCGTGGAACGTGTTTCGTGGCGAGTTTAGTCACTGGCGTGATTGCATCTCTTGGGTAACCGATAGGATTTAAGATTCTCGGTCATCCAGGTTCAGAGTTTGAGACAACTAGGTTACAGCTGCGACTAGACTGCAGCTGACGGACCCCTCGGCTGAAAGGGGTTCCCTCTGGGTTGTTCCTAAGTGGGAAATTGCACAAAAGGCAGGAAACCACTTTTTCCTTGGGTGTGGGTGTGGAGAAGTCAGCTGAAGAACAGCAGCCCAGAGTCGCTTGATAGTGAGATGGACAGCGTGTAATTTTTTAAAATAAATTTGGGGGTCCTTGGAGCTGGTTGCTTTCTTGCAGACGTTCGATTACCAAACTAGGTAACATCGTCAGTGCTAGCAGCGAGTGGGGCTGGAGGAGGAGGAGGAGGAGGAGGAGGGACTGTTGGTACTTTCAGAGCTTGTTTTCTTGCAGACATTTCATTACCCAACTAGGTAACATCATCAGGGTTACTAGGGAGCGGGCTTTGCTCTTATTTTTATATAGTCGTGGCTTGCTCTGTAAATGTTTGTGAGAGTCTTCTTGGTAATTCCTTGATTAGGCTGTTCTTTACTTTTAGCTTGTTTTGTCGGAGTTGGTGGTTTCTTGACTGGGATATTGTTTACCAGTGTTCATCTTAGTGTTGGAAATTTAATCAATCAATCAATCAATCAATCAATCAATCAATCAATCAATCAATCAATGCCTCTGCTAGATCTGAGAGTTGCCCAGGTGCCTCCCCTGGATGAATCTGACAAGACCTCCAAGCCAGCCTGGAAAATGGCCTCAATTCCCTGCCACGGTTCAGCAATAGCAATCCGAGCCTGTTGTTTAGGATTTAGGGCAGGGATAGGCAACCTTGGCTCTTTTATGACTCGTGGACTTCAACTCCCAGAATTCCTGAGATAGCCGTGCTGAGGGAAAAGGGAGAGTTTCCAAGCTGAGCCATGCTGGCTCAGGAATCCTGGGAGTTGAAGTCCACAAGTCATGAAGGGGCCATAGTTCCCCCATGCTGGCTGAGGAATTCTGGGAGTTGAAGTCCACGAGTCATGAAGGAGCCATAGTTCCATGCTGGCTCAGGAATTCTGGGAGTTGAAGTCCCCAAGTCATGAAGGGGCCATAGTTCCCCCATGCTGGCTCAGAAATTCTGGGAGTTGAAGTCCACCAGTCAGGAAGGGGCCATAGTTCCCCCATGCTGGCTCAGGAATTCTGGGAGTTGAAGTCCATGAGTCATGAAGGGGCCATAGTTCCCCCATGCTGGCTGAGGAATTCTGGGAGTTGAAGTCCACGAGTCATGCAGGAGCCATAGTTCCCCCATGCTGGCTCAGGAATTCTGGGAGTTGAAGTCCCCAGGTCATAAAAGAACCAAGGTTACCTACCCCTGATTTAGGGGGTAGTAAACAGCCATCTCAACAACAGGCTATCATCAGCCCCATTTAGGCCCTTCCTAAATTCAGCAGAAGTGCCAGGAGCAGCTTCCGCCATTTAACTCCATCCCGTGTTCAACTCCATCCCGTGTTTGTGCAGGGGTGGGAGATGCCGCCCCCGTGTGAAACACATAGGAATAATTCAAGCAGAGCCACTCAGGAATATGCAAATGCTTCTCTTCTATTTGTATCTGCTAATTAGTGGGTATTACCTTTGGTTTGTAATAAGGCTCTGGGACTCTGCCTGGGGCCTTGGGTGTGTAGCTAAGCCTCCATTATGATTGTACTGACTGTACGGATTTTATCTTGACTATTTATTGCTTTTGTCGTGGCGTGTTTAACTTGCTCTATTGCTTGCAGAGTTGGGCAAGCCCAATAAATTTGCCCCATTTTTACGACCTTTCTTGGCACAGGCGGATCACCGCAGCCGGCATTAAGACCGTTCTTAAGTGAATCACTGCATTTGTTAAGTTAGTAAACAGGGTTGTTGAGTCAATCGGGCTTCCCCATTGGCTTGGCTTGTTGCCAAAAGGGATCCGGTGATCCTGGGACACTGCAGCCATCATAAAGAGGAGCTTCTTTTCCTGTATCTTCTTAATAAAATACAGGTAATCCTCAGCTTAGGACGACAATGGAGCCGAAGATTTCTGTTGCTAAGTGAGACAGTTATTAAGCAAGTTTTTTCCCCATTTCACGACCTTTCTTGCCACGGTTGTTAAGTGAACCGCTGCAGTTGATAAGTTAGTAACCCGCTTGTGAAGTGACTCTGGCTTCCCCATTGAGTTTGCTGGTCAGAAGGTCACTAAAAGGGGATCACGCATGATCCCGGGGACGCTACGACCGTCATAAGTATGAACCAGTTGCCAAGCTTCTGAATTTTGATGGTGATGATGATGATGATAACAGTAGTAGTAAAGTTGGAAGGGACCTTGGAGGTCATCTAGTCCAACCCCCTGCTGAGGCAGGAAACCCTAGATCATTTCAGACAAAGGGCTGTCCAGTCTCTTCTTAAAAACTTCCAACGTTGCAGCATTCACAGCTTCTGGAGGCAGGTGGTTCCACTGCTTAATTGTCCTCACTGTTAGGAAGTTTCTCCTTAGTTCCAGGTTGCTTCTCTCCTTGATGAGTTTCCATCTGTGGCTTCTTGTCCTGCCTTCAGGTGTTTTGGAGAAGAGCTTGACTCCCTCTTCTTTGGGGCAGCCCCTGAGATACTGGAATGCTGCTATCCTGTCCCCCCTTGTCCTTCTCTTCATCAAACTAGACACCCCCAATTCCAGCAACCGTTCCTTGTATGATTCAACCTCCAATCCCCTGATCATCTTTGTTGCTCTTCTCTGCACTCTTTCCAGAGTCTCAACATCTTTTTTATATCACGGATGACCAAAACGGGTCACCCCGTGAGACCATGAGGATGCTACAAGGGTCGTAAGTTGGAAAAGACAGCCACAGGTCACTTTTTTTTAATGCCATTGTAATTTCCAACAAACGTTTTTAAGTCAAGGAACCACCTGTGTGGATCTACTCCAGGGTGGGGTGGGGTGAATCCTTGTGCAGCTTGTGGCGATATCCTTCAGTGGCCAAAAAGGCATAAATGAAATCTAGTACAGCTTAAGTCCTCGACTTACAACAGTCCATTTACTGACCGTTCAAAGTTACAACGGCACTGGAAAAAAATGCGACCAATGGCCGTTTTTTTCACACGACGGTTGCAGCGTTCCCTAGAGTCGCGCGATCAGAATTTGGGCACTCGGCAACTGACATATTTATGACGGTCGGAGTGTCCCCAGGTGTGTGTGTGTGTGTGTGTGTGTGTGTGTGTGTCACGCGATCCCCTTTTGCGACCTTCCGACAAGCAAAGTCGATGGGGGAAGCCAGATTCCCTTTAATGATCCTTACGGACTTAAGAACTACAACTGTGGGTATAGAAAGGTCTGTAAAAATGGGGCCGGGGGGGGGAAAGGGGGGGCACGAAACTCACTTCGCAAATGTCCCACTTAGCGACATAAATTTTGGGCTCCGCTGTGGTCCTACGTACAGGACTACCTTGTACGACTTTAGGGAAAAAAATATAGTCTCCCTCCTCAAATCTGCCGGATTACGACTCCCACGGTGAGCCAACAGAGGCAAAAAAAGGCTTAGCAACGTAATGGCAAGACTTTTTAACAAAGTCAACATGCAATAATTGCAAAAGAGGTGCTAATAATTAAAGGGGGAAAAGGTTTGGAGTATGGGGTCCAAGGCTTTCTCAGGGTTATTTTATACTGTGCTTGCTACAGGCAGAATATTTAGAATAACTTAACACTGGGAGGGCAAAGTTTAATTTCTGCTAAATCATGCAAATTCTCTCCCCGCGGCGGCACCAGTCCCACCGTCTCTGCTTGGCTTGGGAAAGTGGATTCGAGACTGCTTAGTGATTTGCTAATGTGGGCATGGCATCGCGGAACACCCACCCAATTATAATTCTGCTGAAAGACAGGTTCCTCTCCTTACCCACCCATGCGAAGGGATTTATTTAGAAATAAATAAAAAGTTAAGTGGGTTAAGTGACAGGTAAGCAGGAGGAAAAAAGAAGAGCCAAGGAGAATTCTAGCCCGTCGGTTTATCTTGGTGTTTAGAAATTCAAGGCAATTTTTTTTTTCTTACTAAGGCACAATCCACATCCTCTTCTTGGAAATGAAATTCGATGCAACTGGAGGATTTACTAAGTAAAGATAAAAGTTTACTACGTTTAGCAAACATGTCTGCTACTGGAAAAATGAGCCGGCTATTCGTGTTTCGTATTTTCCCATCTCGAAGGCCTAAAAATAAATAAATTTTTCTCCTATTATTTCCCCCCCCCCGCGCTCTCCTATTACTTAGGGGATGGAGGCTAAAACATAGGAAGAACGGCTGACGGAATTGGGTATGTCTAGTTTAATGAAAAGAAGGGCTAGGAGGGGGTGACATTCACCACTTCTGGAGGCAGGTGGTTCCACTAGTTAATTGTTCTCACTGTCAGGAAATTCCTCCTTAATTCCAGGTTGCTTCTCTCCTTGATCAGTTTCCATCCGTTGCTTCTTCTCCTGCCTTCAGGGGCTTTGGAGAATAGCTTGACTCCCTCTTGTTTGGGGCAGCCCCTGAGATATTGGAAGACTGCTATCTTGTCCCCCCTCGTCCTTCTCTTCATTAAACTAGACGTACCCAATTCCAGCAACCGTTCCGTATATGTTTTAGCCTCCAGCCCCCTAATCATCTTGGTTGCTCTTCTCTGCCCTCTTTCTAGAGTCTCGACATCTTTTTTACATCGTGGTGACCAAAACTGGATGCAGTATTCCAGGTGTGGCCTTACCAAAGCATTGTAAAGTGGTATTAGTACTTCACGTGATCTTGATTCTATCCCTCTGTTAATGCAGCCTAGCACTGTGTTGGCTTTTTTGGCAGCTGCAGCACACGGCTGGCTCATATTGAGGTGGTTGTCTACTAGGACTCCGAGATCCCTCTCACAGTTACTACTATCGAGCAAGGTACCACCTATACTATGGTAGCAGACTTCCAATTTTTGAGGGGCTGCCACAAAGAAGAGGGGGGGTGTCAACCTCTTCTCCAAAGCGCCCGAAGCCAGGACAAGAAGCAACGGATGGAAACTAAGCAAGGAGAGAAGCAACCTAGAACTAAGGAGGAATTTCCTATCGGTGACAACCATTAGCCAGCGGAATGACTTCCTTCAGAAGTCGCGGGTGACCCATCATCGCTGGAGGCTTTGAAGAAGAGACTGCACAGCCACTCGTCTGAAATGGTATAGGGTCTCCTGCTTGAGCAGGGGGTGGGACTAGATGACCTCCAAGGAACTGACACGTATCCACAATGACCCAAGGAATTTCCTGCATTAGGAAAAAAACAGCACGGGACCGGGTGGGATGGGAAGAAGGCCCAAGGCAGGGAGGGGAAATGGGGAGAAGATAGGCGGGCAGGCACCCCGGCTTCCCTGCAGCCGGTCGTAAGGGTGAATAACTGCAGGGCACTGCAGTGGCCGTTAACTGTGGGACCAGGTCGTAAGTAGCCTTTTGGACGGGGCCGTAACTTTGAATGGCTTGACAGCTCATAACTCAAGCACTACTTCTAATCTAGTTAAGATGCTAGGCTCGTAAAAGGAAAGCAATTCATCACAGCAACGCCGGGCTACACCTGCAGATCTGGGGTGTCTGTTAGTCTTTCCCCACAGCCTTAGCTAGGAGAGGCTGATTCTAGCTAAAAGAATCAGATTTAGAACATAGAATAACATAGCTGGAAGGGACCTTGGGGGTCTTCTAGTCCAGCCCCCTGCTCAAGCAGGAGATCCTATACCAGAGGCCCTCAACCTTTCGGGCACCAGGGACCGGTTCCGTGGAGAGAGGTTTCTCCGAGTACTGTAGGGTGCGTGGTTTTGTGTGCTACCTGCATCCCGCGGATGGGGCTTTGCTTGTTTGTGCGGACCGGTTGCTGGCATGCCGCGGCCCGCTACCGGTCCAAGGACCAGGGGGGTTGGGGACCCCTGCCCTATACCATTCTGGACAAATGGCTGCCTCTTCTTGAAAATCTGCAGTGATGGAGCACCCGCAACGTCTGCAGAGCAGCCGACTGATTGTTCTCACTGTCGGGAAATTTCTCCTTAGCTCTGTGTCTGATCTCTCTTTAACAAGCTTCCGCCCATTACTTCTTGTCCTAGGAGGTCATCCAATCAACCCTGCTGAGAGCCGCCTGACCACCATCGGTGCAGGGAGCCACCCATTTTAATTTCAATACGTATTTCTTTTTTTCCTCGCAACGTAACTGGGTGAGCCTTCCGAACGCTTTTTCTTCCCCCCTCCGGAAATGCAGGAAAAGTTGCTTTACGGAATGAAGCCGCTGTGTGCGTTTGAGTAAACGGGACAATCTTGAATTGTCCGTATGCGTGCAACGTGTGGAATTGTGCAATATGGACCTTCTCGGCCCGAAGGTCCACAATTAGTGCAGGTTCGAGTCCCACCAGGCTCCAGGTTGACTCAGCCTTCCATCCTTCCCAGGTAGGTAAAATGAGGACCCAGATTGTTGGGGGCAATTAAGCTGACTTTGTAATAATGCCGCTTGGGGGGGGGGGGAAAGCCCTAATAAGCAGGCATATACATAGAATGAAGGCTATTGCTAAGCACATTGATTTGTGCTTAAATTGTAAGCCGCCCTGAGTCTTCGGAGAAGGGCGGGATATAAATGGGATTAAAATAAAATAAAATAAAATAAAATAAATTATGACGGAATGCCCGGCTGATTCAGTCAACGGAACTGGGGAATCCTGATATTAATATACAATACTGTATCCAATGAGCATGTGAGCTCTCTAATTGCAAAAGCCCACTTGGACCGACGGATTGCGGGAGGAGGACTGGCAGAATCTGGGGGCGGAGTCAAAAGAGGAATCAGCCTAGAATCCCCACGTAGTCACAAGGGAATTAAATCCACCTTCCCTTGGATTAAATTGACCCTTATCTAAGTCTTAGCAGGTGCTGACTGCTAGTTGAGAAGCATAGGCTTTAAAGCAACAAATCAGCAACAAACCACGTGTAGTAGACCTTGTCTTTCACGCCTGACACATATCCACACTGACCAGACTAGGAGATTTTTTTAAAAAATGGACAAGTCAATAACATTTTCTAAGTTGAAACAAGAGATAAACAATTACCTGATGAAATACAGGCTGTTTCCAGTTTAGGTATACCTGCAAAAGGCAAACACAAGATATTATCATCCTCTTGGGACTGATGGATAAACAGTTGGGAAAAAGTCATGGAACACAGTGTGACAACCGCAACAGGAAGGTGGATAGATACGGCGATACCCTCCAACAGATGAATGGTTGGTGAAGAGGTTAAAACTTGCCGAAACGGCCCGATTGGCTTGTTTGATTAGAGAGAAGACAATATCTAATCTTTAGTGGTAAGTGGAAACCCCCTGATGGTATTTTTGTGTAAAAAAAAAGGGGAGGGGTGAGTAAACTTTATGGTTTTGACAATTAGGCAAGGTAGAGTACGGAAAGAAGAGGTTCACGATGTGACTTTAGAGAAAGAGGCATAATGGCACTTATTGCTACTGTAAAAATCAGAAGTCACTTCTTTATACCATTTTTTCCCCTTTTCTATTTCTCCCGCTAATCTCTTTTCTTTTTTGCACCTTTAGGTTTTTTTCTTTGCTTTTTTCTTGGTCATTCAATTTCATTTGGCATTAGTCTTACTCTTTGGTGGTTTTATTTATTTATTTATTTATTATTTAAATTTACATACCGCCCTATTCCCGTAGGACTCAGGGCGGTCTACAGGGAAAATTAAAATACATAGCATACAAAATTAAAATCAGTTAAAACTATGATTAAATTACAGTCCCTGAAGTGAAACTAAAACCCAATTAAATTAAATTAGTTAAAACCCCTCAGTCTGGGCCAAACAGCTCGAAGGACCAGGTTTTCAAGTCCCGGCGAAATGAGCGAAGGTCGGGGGCAGTCCTGAGTTCCGTGGGAAGTTGGTTCCATAGGGCCGGCGCGCCCACAGAGAACGCCCTTCTCCTGGGAATAACCCGCCAGCATTCCTTAACCGGTGGCACCCTGAGAAGGCCCTCCCTGTGGGAGCGCACAGGACAATGGGAAGTTGATGCCGGCAGCAGGTGTTCCCTTAGATAATCCGGACCCAAGCCATTTAGAGCTTTATAGGTCATTACCAGCACCTTGAATTATTAGTCTTACTCTTTTGTTTAAAATTGTTTATCTCTATCTCTATATCTATAAAAGGTAAAGGTAAAGGTTCCCCTGCACATGTGTGCTAGTCGTTTCCAACTCTAGGGGCCGGTGCTCATCTCCGTTTCAAAGCCGAAGAGCCAGTGCTTGTCCGAGGACGTCTCCGTGGTCATGTGGCCGGCATGTCTAGAGGCCAAAGGCGCACGGAACGCTGTTACCTTCCCACCGGAGTGGTCCCTATTTTCCTACTTGCATTTTTTACGTGCTTTCGAACTGCTAGGTGGGCAGAAGCTGGGACGAGTAACAGGTGCTCACTCTGCTACGCGGCACTCGGGATTTGACCCGCCAAACTGCCGACCTTCTGATCGACAAGCTGTGTCCTAACCCACTGAGCCACCGCGTCCCTTATCTATATCTATATCTATATCTATCTCCCTAATTACTTTACAAATACGAATCCCGGGTATATCCATATTAGCAGTACAAAAATCATCGACCTCCTTCTACTGCTAATATATATGCCAAGGCACATGGAATGCTGTTACCTTCCCACCGACGTGGTACCTATTCATCTACTCGCAATTGCGTGCTTTCGAACTGCTAGGTCTGCAGGAGCTGGGGCATCGAACAGGAGCTCACCCCATCGCATGGAGCTCAGGACTCAAACCCGGGCTACCAGCTTTCCAACTGACAAGCTCAGCGTCTTTAACCGCTGAGCCATCACGCCCTCTTGTCTAGCTAGCTGGAAGTTACAATATATCCAGAGGGGTTCATTTCTTACGCTCCCGGATGGATCTGCAGCAATCATAAATTAAAATATACCTGAGATGACAGCTTAGGACAACGTGTGTCTCGACCGTGGCAACTTAAAAAGTTGTGTGGACTGCATGCCGGTAGAGGAATTCTGGGAGTTGAAGTCCCAAGGTTGAGAAACATCACTTTAGAGCACATTACATTGCTTTACTGCTGTGTGGACCAGTACCGGGCCACGGCATGCCAGGAGCCGGTCCGCACGAACAAGCAAAGCCCCATCCGCAGGATGCAGGCAGCACACAAAACCACGCACCCTCCGGTCTGTGGAAAAACCTCTCTCCACGAAACCGGTCCCTGGTGCCCAAAGGTTTGGGGATCTCTGCTTTAGAAGAGGACACCAAGCTACCGAGATGTGTCCTTCTGCATTACTTGGGCCACATTTTATCCCCTTTCTTTCCCCCCCTTTTTAAAAAAAGTAATTCTTTACTCAAACCCCCCGCCTACCGTCCCTGGCCGCCATGATGTCTATGATAATTCCTAGACACTCACTGGTCACATTAACATTACAATGTTTACTGACTCACCTATTTTCTGGTCTGAACCAAAAGTTGAACAAATTAGTCATTAACTAAGCAAGGTGGGTTAGCCTGACACATTAAGCCACACACACACCCAAGTTAATCACGGTTCAAATTAAACAAGCCTAGCAAACTCTGGCAAGGCAGCTGTTTAAATCTTCAATCTTCAGGAAGGTGTCAAGAGAGGGATGGAAGGAAAAGGGCTTGGCAGACCCAGCCTTTGTGAAGTTATGATCCCCCTCCTACAGACTATAGATCAGTGGGGTTTTTTCCCCCCAACCTCTGCAACTTTAGGCTGGATGGACTTCAATTCCCAGAATTCTCCAGCCAGTCATGGCTGGCTAAGGAATTCTGGGAGTTGAAGTCCACCACCCGCCCCAGCTTAAAGTTTGAAGAGGTTGAGAAGCACAGCTGCAGATGCTTCTCGTTTAGGAAAATTCACCATTACTGCAACAAAACAAAACAGGCTTTTCTAGACCACAGTACAGGCAGTCCTTGACTTACAACCATTTGTTTAGTGAGAGTTTAAAGTTACAATAGCACTGGGGAGAAAAAATGACTTAGGACCGTTTTTCACACCGCTGTTGCGGCATCCCCACGGGCACGGGATCAAAATTTGGTCGCTTGGCAACTGATTCATATTTATGATGGTTGCCGTGTCCCCGGGGATACATATGATCCCCTTTTACGACTTTCTGACCAGGACATGGAAGCCAGATTCCCTTGACAACCGGGTTACTAATTACTAATTACTTAACAACCGGGTTGCAACGATTCACTTTAGTGTGGGAAGAAAGGTCACGAAATGTGGCAAAACTCACTTAATAAGTTAGTGGCGGACATGATGCTAAATGAAATGGTAATAGGGTTTCCTGGCTGAGCAGGGGGTTGGACTAGATGACCTCCAAGCTCCCTTCCAACTATTCTATTCTATTCTATTCTATTCTATTCTATTCTATTCTATTCTATTCTATTCTATTCTATTCTATTCTATTCTACTCTACTCTCCACTTACGACCAACTGCAGTGATTCACAGGGATTTGTCTGAAATGGTATAGGGTTTCCTGCCTGAGCAGGGGGTTGGACTAGATGACCTCCAAGGTCCCTTCCAACATCATCATCATCTTCTTCTTCATTATTTTGAGCTCAGTTATGGTCGTTGAGTCGAGGACTACCTGAAATGCAGACGAGAAAGGAACACCAGAGCACCGTGTGCAAGCACCCCATCCTCCTTATAAAAACAGCCTGGGTAAGAGAAACCTTGCTCACTTACTATGCTAACACCAATGCTGTAGGTGAGTAGTAGGAAGATGAGAGGGTAGTTGACTGTTTTCTTGTGCTTGAAACATTCGTACCTGAAACAAACACACAAACAAGGAGGATTAAGGAGTCCGAAGGAAGACAAAAGAAATCCTTAATGCACAAGGCTTTCAAACAGGAGCTTTTTGTGAGACTGAGAGCCACAAAACAATTCTTGGCCACTTTACATTCTCCGTGGCATGTAGGATCCAAATAGTAAGGGGACTCGGTTGCAAGTTCCTGCTGGTGCAGGATGACGATGATTCACTAAATTGATAGGCCGCCCGTCTCTGTCCAAAGTGACTCTGGGTGGCTTGCATTATAATAAAAACATAGGCACGTATGAAAACAAATACCCCAACAATTAAAATGTCAAAAGAATACAGGCTGAATCTGGCGGGAGGTGGCTCAGATTCTGCCAGTTCCTTGTACAATTCGGCAGAAATGCTGAGAATTTTCAAAGCCGTGGTAATGTGGGAGGGGGGAAAAAAAAAACAAACCTTAAGGTTACGCCTTTTCCAAATGAAGGTGATCTGAAATAGGAATAAAATATTCCTGCCTGCAGATAGATCTCTGCGTTATACAAACTCGGCAAACTTGTTTCAGTAAGAGGCATAAACTATCTTTGTCATTCTTAAAAGAACACTCAGAACAAAAGAATGTTTTGTGCTTTCCCCCCTCCCTTCTCTAAAATTAGATCCACGTACAATAAAGCAAGAGGCAAAGTATATTAAGAGAAACTGTTTCACCTTACCAAAAGCATTGTTTTATGAAGAAATGCTCTCTCCCCCGCTTATATTATATTAGCCACTATAATAAAGAAGGAGAGACCCCGATGATTGTACATTTTAGTACAGCTTAAGATTAGAGGGGGGAAAAATTGGAAAATCAAACTTTCAAAGCACATTATGGGCTTTGCAGTTCCATCAAATTGTCCCGAGAGCACAGGCTTTAATGTTTTGATAAATTTAGTACCGAAGAAACTCATCATCGGTTTATTGGGGGAGAAAAAAAAAGGTGGTTTCAGCAATTTTAAAGAAAAAGGGTTGAGTTTATTTGGGAGTTACTGGGGGAAAAAAAAATAGGATGTCAAATACAGATGGTTATTCTTCTCTCAGAGTTACCAATGTCCAGAATCAACATTCAATTCTCTAGCCGCTTTACTTTGCAGAAAAAAAATCAATCTTTAAGTGTGAAGGCTAAAAATTATTTTTTTAAAAAAATATCAAGCAAGTGAAAAGTATGTTTTGTGTAAAGAAATCTTGGGTTTCTTTGTTGGCATAAAAGTTACAGCCAGTTGGGTGACTTTGGGCCAATCACCAGGAGATGGTGAGTTCTAGTCCCAACTTAGACATGATAGCCGGTTGGGTCAATCACTAGGAGATGGTGAGTTGTAGTTTCACCTTAGCCATGAAAGCCGGCTGGGTGACTTTGAGCCAACCACCAGGAGATGGTGAGTTCTAGTCCCACCTTAGCCATGAAAGCCAGTTGGGTGACTTTAGGCCAAATCACCAGGAGACGGTGAGTTGTAGTTTCACCTTAGCCATGAAAGCTGGCTGGGTGACTTTGAGCCAACCACCAGGAGATGGTGAGTTCTAGTCCCACCCTAGCCATGAAAGCTAGCAGTGTGACTTTGGGCCAAATCACCAGGAGATGGTGAGTTCTAGTCCCAACTTAGACATGAAAGCCGGCTGGGTGACTTTGACCCAACCACCACCAGGAGATGGTGAGTTCTAGTCCAGCCTTAGCCACGGAAGCCAGTTGGATGACTGGGCCAATTACCAGGAGATGGAGAATTCTAGTCCCTCCCTGCAAATTCAGTACTGTACCTCCAATAGCTATTTCAGCACCCATGTCTATGCGAGTGAAATAAAATTTTAAGTCTGTGAATTGTTAATCAGTCATGAAAGAGAAACGGATGACAGATACTTACAGGCAGTAGACAAAAATGCAACAACTGTAGATCATGGGTAGCTCGTCCAACAGCTGCAAACAGCAGAACAAAAAGGTTATTTGTGCGTAGAGAAAAAAATTCAAAGAAAGATGGCGGGCCCAAGTCAAAATGGTCAGAGCAGGACAGCTTTTACTGAAAACGGTCAGCATTATTATTATTTTAATGAGGGAGGGAGCTAAGAACTGCAATGGAGAAGAAGATGCATAGAGGTTGGACCCAAAGTTTTCCATACTGGAAGACTGCTGGTCCCCTCCTTTTCATTAAACTAGACCAGGGGTAGGCAACCTTGGCTCTTCTATGACTCGTGGACTTCAACTCCCAGAATTCCTGAGTCAGCATGGCTCAGCTTGGAAACCTCTCCCTTTCCCCTCAGCATGGCTGGCTGAGGAATTCTGGGAGTTGAAGTCCACGAGTCATGAAGGGGCCATAGTTCCCCCATGCTGGCTCAGGAATTCTGGGAGTTGAAGTCCACGAGTCATAAAAGAGCCAAGGTTGCCTACCCCTGAAATAGACCTGCCCAATGCCTGCAATTGTTCTTCGTATGTTTCGGCCTCCAGTCCCCTAATCATCTTTGTTGCTCTTCTCTGCACTCTTTCCAGAGTCTCAACATCTTGTTTACCGTATTTTCCGGCGTATAAGATGACTGGGTGTATAAGACGACCCCCTACATTTCCTGTTAAATTATAGGGTTTGGGCTATACGCACCATATAAGACTACCCCTCTTCCAACGCACACCAAATAAAAATTAAAAAAACATCAGATTTGATTTTAATATGGTAATTTTAATTCAAATGCTTATGACATGCAGGTACTTAGTAGGAAAACTGTCACTTATAAACATAAGGCTGTTTGTCATCAAACATGTAAACATAAAACAGTGCAAGTGGATTAAATTTTTCCTAATTCACTCTAAAGCTTTCCCAAATGGGAGATCCGCTCCAGGTTTTCCAGCCAGCCCGCCCAGTTCCTGAGTCAAATGTGTCCTTAGAGGTAAGCAGCTGCTCTGGCTGCTGCATTCCCCACCTGCCTTTCAAGTTGTGATAGACTGCAGCTGCTCTTCAACTTTAGAAGGAAAGACGCCCAGACCCCAGCCTGTAAAAAATCACAGACTGCAGCTTCTTCTCCAATTGGTCCTGCTTTCCCTGCGCAGACCTAATGAGAGATCTGCTCCAGGTTTTCCAGCCAGCCCTGTCCCTAAAGTTTCAGCGCCGGGCATATAAGACAACCCCTGACTTTTGAGAAGATTTTCATGGGTTAAAAAGTCATCTTATACGCCAGAAAATACGGTATATTGTGGTGGCCAAAACTGGATGCCGTATTCCAAGTGTGGCTTTACCAAGGCCTTATAAAGCGGTACCAACACTTCACGTGATCTTGATTCTCTCCCTCTGTTAATGCAGCCTAGGACTGCGTTGGCTCTTTTGGCAGCTGCAGCACACGGTTGGCTCCTATTTCGGTGACTGCCCACCAATTATGTGTAGGCAGATTTTATTCTAGATTAGTCAATCCTCCTATATTGCTGTGTGGACTCCTGGATAAAGTATTTTAACTATCCACAGCAGTTGTTACTGGCATCTTTGGTCACTAGGAGTTCAAAATAATAGCCCATAATCAATCCAAAGCAAAACGCGCTATGAATGCACCCCTATCAACCAACCAGGGAAGCAAAACGGATCCAAGCATGTCCCTTTCCCACGGACACAAAAGGTGCATACTTTTTCAAGGGCTACTGACCTGCATTTCATACTTCAGGGTCATGTGGAAGCACCAGGAGCCCAGGCCCACGGCTGAAATCCAAATAAGAAAGGATTATATATATATATGTTGTATGTAGTATGTTTAGGTGTGCGTCATGTATGTGTTTCACTTTGAGAGAGGGCAACTAAATTTCATTTTTGAAGTGTCCCGTTGTAACCACAGTAAAAAAAAATGAAATAAAGGTTATCTTATCGATGAGAGGAATTCCACATAGGTGACAGAATGAAATGCATATGCCCTCTCACCAATAAGGCGACTCTTGAGTGGCTTACCAATGGTAAAAGGATGTATGCAGGTAGTTCTCTACTTACAACATTTTGTTTAGTGACCGTTCAAAGTTAACAGCAGCACTAAAAAAAAAGTGACTTATAACCGTTTTTCGCACTTAGGACTTCGTAAGTAGAGGACTACCTGTAGGTTGATCTATTGTCACACGGAGTCCTGGAAAATACAGGTAGCCCTTGCTATACCAACCACAACTGATAGATTGATAGATTTTTGGCTCATCACAGCCTGTTGCTGAATAGAACAAATTTTGGCTCTCTTCTTGGAACAGAAGTGGATAGGCTGGTTGACTGAGCCAAGTCTTTGCCCTATTTTAGAAAGTAAATTACTTCAAGGGTTGTGGCCAGGACGTTATCAGAGCCTAAAGCAGGGGTAGGCAACCTTGGCGCCTTCATGACTTGTGGACTTCAACTCCCAGAATTCCTGAGCCAGCATGGGGGAAACTATGGCCCCTTCATGACTTGTGGACTTCAACTCCCAGAATTCCTCAGCCAGCATGGGGGAACTGTGGCCCCCCTCATGACTTGTGGACTTCAACTCCCAGAATTCCTCAGCCAGCATGGGGGAAACCTTGCCCTTTTCATGACTCATGGACTTCAACTCCCAGAATTCCTCAGCCAGCATGGGGGAACTGTGGCCCCCCTCATGACTTGTGGACTTCAACTCCCAGAATTCCTCAGCCAGCATGGGGGAACTGTGGCCCCCCTCATGACTTGTGGACTTCAACTCCCAGAATTCCTCAGCCAGCATGGGGGAACTGTGGCCCCCCTCATGACTTGTGGACTTCAACACCAAGAACAACTTTTAAATTCTTCTTAAAGAACTCAAGAAGTACTTTTGAAGAAGAGATTGGACAACCGTTTGCCTGAGATGGTCTAGGGCAGGCATGTCAAACTCATGACGTTGTGTGACGTATTGCAACTTTCCCCCCATTGCCGGCAATGGGGTGGGCGCAGTTCTGGCATGAGGGATTCGGCCCACGGACCGGCAGTTTGACATGCCTGGTCTAGGGTCTCCTGCTTCAGCAGGGGGTTAGACCAGAAGATCTCCAAGGTCCCTTCCAGCTCTGTTGTTCTGTTAAGAAGGGTGGACTTCAACTCCCAGAATTCCCTAGCCCCGGGGTAGGCAACCTTGGCTCTTTTATGACTCGTGGCCTTCAACTCCCAGAATTCCTCAACCAGCATGGGGGAATTATGGCCCCTTCATGGCTTGTGGACTTCAACTCCCACAATTCCTGAGCCAGCATGGGGAAACTATGGCCCCTTCATGGCTTGTGGACTTCAACTCCCAGAATTCCTGAGCCAGCATGGGGGAACTATGGCCCCTTCATGGCTTGTGGACTTCAACTCCCACAATTCCTGAGCCAGCATGGGACAGCTTGGAAACCTCTTTCCCCTCAGCATGGCTGGCTCAGGAATTCTGGGAGTTGAAGTCCACGAGTCATAAAAGAGCCAAGGTTGCCTACCCCTGGCCTGAAGTATGAGTGGAACTGTAAGATAGTGGTGAGAAGCCATTTTAATTGTGGTTTTTTTTGTACAGGTAGTCATTGAGCCCCGAATTTATGTTGCTAAGCGAGACAGTTGCTGAGTTTTGCCTCGTTTTACGACCTTCCTTCCCGCGGTTAAGTGAATCACTGCAGCTGTTGTGTTAGCAATGCAGCTGTTAACTGAATCCAGCTTCCGCCATTGACTTTTGCTTGTCGGAAGGTCGGCAAAGGGGATCACGTGAGCCCCGGGACGCTGTAACCGTCATAAATCCGAGTCAGTTGCAAAGTGGCCCGAGTTTTGAAAAAGTGGATCAATGGGGGGAAAAACGGTCACAAGTCACATTTTTTCAGAGGTCACCTAAAATTTCTAAAAAGACAACTCTGGAAGCATGTAGAATGGTCAGTAAACAAGCTGTCATTAAGTCGAGGATTACCTCTGTTGTTTTATACTGGTTTTCTAGCATTATTAATCCTGTGGCCTTGGAGGTGATGTAAAATTTCTAAACAAGCAGTTCTAGAAGCAGGTAAATAAACGGCTTTGTCAATTTGAAATAATGCACAAGATTCCATACTGAATGGTGCCCTTTAGAACTTGAAAATTGGTCCTATACAGGGAGTTTTCAAATTACAATCTTTTTTTTTATTTTGAAAGACGGGAGTTATGACGATGGCCTAAAACGTGACCTACAACCAGTCCTCACACTTACAACCACTTGCAGTATCCCTGCGGTCACGTGATCAAATTTCTGGCACTTGGCAGCTGGCATTGAATTGTGGCAAATGCAGCATCCCAGTCATGTGATTACAACTTTATAATAAATGGAATGAATGAATGAATGAATGAATGAATGAATGAATGAATGAATGAATGAATGAATAAATAAATAACTAAATAAATAAATAAATAAATAATAAAGTTGGAAGGGACCTTGGAGGTCATCTAGTTGAACCCCCTGCTCAGGCAGGAAACCCTATACCATATCGGACAAATGGCTGTCCAGTCTCTTCTTAAAAACTTCCAGTGTTGGAGCATTCACCGCTTCTGTTCCACTGGTTAATTGTTCCAACTGTCAGGAAATTTCTCCATAGTTCCAGGTTGCTTCTCTCCTTGATGAGTTTCTATCCTTTGCTTCTTCTTTTTTTTAATTGAAAAGTTTTAAAATACATTTTATCTTTAACAATCCCCCCCTCCCCTTCCCCTACCTATCCCTCCCTACCCCTCCCCCCCCTCTCCGCCCCCCCACTTCCCAGAGCTAAGTACAGGGTATAAAAACAAAAAACAATCATAAACATCCATATGCTACCAACAATAAGTTCTTAAATCTATCACTCTCTAACTCATATAAGATAACTACAAACAATACTAATATTTCATATAGAAAAAAAAAGAAAATAGAAAGGAAGACTTATTCAAATGCTAAATGAAACTTTTTAGTCCCATATTTCTTCTGGATATATTCAATCCATTTTTTCCACTCCATAATATAGCGTTCTTGCGAATGATCTTTCAAATAAGCCGAGATCTTTGCCATATCTGCCAGGTCAGAAACCTTTAAAGTCCATTCCTCTATAGTCAGCAATTCCTCCTTCTTCCAGTATTGACCTATTAAAAGTCTCTATCTATCCGTTGCTTCTTGTCCTGCCTTCAGGTGCTTTGGAGAATAGCTTGACTGCCTCATCTTTGGGGTAACCCCTGAGATATTGGAATGCTGCTATCATGTCCCCACTCGTCCTTCTCTTCATTAAACTAGACAAGGGGTAGGAACCTTGGCTCTTTTATGACTCGTGGAGCTCAACTCCCAGAATCCGTGAGCCAGCCATGCTGTTTCAGGAATTCTGGGAGTTGAAGTCCACGAGTCATAAAAGAGCCAAGGTTGCCTACCCCTGAACTAGACATACCCAATTCCAGCAATCCTTCCCAGCTGACAAACAAAATCAGTGGGGGAAGCCAGGTTTGTTTAACTAGTGAATGTTTCGCTAAACGGCCATGGCCAAAAGACTTATGGAACCCAGTGCGACTCACTTAATGACCGCATCGCTTAGCAACAGACAAGGACTATCTGCACAGCAAGAGAAAAGGATGGGGGAGGAAAAGCTGGAGGGACAAGCCAGCTCGCAGACTTTGCTGGAAGCATGAAAAATGGAGGTTAAACAATAATATACCTCACTCTACTCCATCACTGCTCCCCCCGTGTGTCATCAGATTTTAATGCTTAGATTTAATTTATGTTTTAATATATAAACACATTTTTACGACGGTAAGAGAGCCCAGAGTTACCCTGTGGTAAGATGGGTGGCCAATAAATTTTAGAAAAAAATAAATACCTATATACATAGACAGATTAGACAGGCAGGCAGGCACGCAGCTAGGCAGACAAGACAGACAGACAAAAAAATGTCCTGAAATTCTAAACAGATTGTTTTTTTTGGGGGGGGGGGAAGGAAAGCTGTTGGATACAAAAAATTTCCTTAGAACAGCTCACATTATTCTTCACAGCTCACATTATTCTTCAGGGCTGAAATGTCACCCTCTTCAAGCCGCGTTTCGTGCGTGGGCACACAGGCTGGGCATTCAAACTCAAAGACCCCGCTAAAAAAAAAGGCGAAGCAAAACCGTCGGATGGGACGCCCGTCGTAGAAGGAAAGCAGCCCACGTACCTGTGACACACAAGTATGCCATTATATAGCGCTTCTCAAGGCCGTCTTTGTAACTCTGAATTGCACCGTAGATGGGAGGGAGGATGAAAATCAAGTTGCTGACGGTGTTCCCTGCGGAGAAAAAACAAAACAAAAAACAAAGCACAAGGCATGAACAAAACTTTAGATGATTATTACAGCCTATTCATTAAAAAAAGGACATTTCTGAGAGGAGAACTAGCCAGGCTCTCCTAAGGCCCTGTCGGCTCTTTTCCTACAATTAGGCCAGGGGTAGGCAACCTCCGCTCTTTTATGACTCATGGACTTCAACTCCCAGAATTCCTGAGCCAGCATGGGGGAACTTTGGCCCCTTCATGACTTGTGGACTTCAATTCCCAGAATTCCTCTGCCAGCATGGGGGAACTATGGCCCCTTCATGACTCGAGGACTTCAACTCCCAGAATTCCTGAGCCAGCGTGGGGAACTATGGCCCCTTCATGACTCGTGGACTCCAACTCCCAGAATTCCTGAGCCAGCATGGGGGAACTTTGGCCCCTTCATCACTCGAGGACTTCAACTCCCAGAATTCCTGAGCCAGCATGGATCAGCTTGGAAACCTCTCCCTTTCCCCTCAGCATGGATGGCTCAGGGATTCTGGGAGTTGAAGTCCATGAGTCATAAAAGAGCCGAGGTTGCCTACCCCTGAATTAGGTGATGTATTGTAAGTTATTTATTTTATTTAGTTTTTTATTTAATTGGATTTATATCCCGCCCTTTCCCGAAGGACTCAGGGCGGTTTACAGGGTATTTAAAACAAGAAATACAAAAGTTTAAAACAGGGGTCTTCAAACTTGGCCCTTTTATGACTTCTGGACTTCAACTCCCAGAATTCCTCAGCCAGCGTGGCTGGCTGAGGAATTCTGGGAGTTGAAGTCCAGAAGTCATAAAAGGGCCAAGTTTGAAGACCCTTGGTTTAAAACAATTAAAAATAATTACAACAGTCCCTGAAAAAGTAAAAGAAAAACCCAATTAAAATTAAAATTAAAATTAAAATTCTCAGCCTGGGCCAGAGAGCTCGAAGAGCCAGGTCTTCAGGTCCCGGTGGGATGAACGGAGGTCGGGGGCAGTCCTGAGCTCCATGGGCAGCTGGTTCCAGAGGGCAGGCGCACCCACTGAGAAGGCCCTACTCCTGGGTGTTACCCGCCGGCAAATATGAATGAAGGCTACTGCTAAGCTTGTAAGCCGCCCTGAGTCTTCGGAGAAGGGCGGGATATAAATGGAATTAAAAAAAAATACATAAATGAATGACAGGGGAGGGGGGGGAGAGCAGAGAAGCTTGGAATGACCTCAGCGGGCGCGGCGGTAGACAATATATATTTCAGTCACCTTTGACAACAAAATCGTTCCCTTTACAAAAGTAAGGGAAACGAATTGTTGTTCTTCCCCATTCCGCATTAAAAGAAACCGGTGCAGTCATTTTTAAAAGCGGTTTTATGAACCTTGGCTAACAGGCAGGACAATGAGGTCATTTTAAGTGGTGTTTCAACCCATTTTTAAACATTTTGGGGCGGGGGTGGGGGAAATATATTTTTTTAAAAAATTGCTGCCTACTCCCAAAGGTTCTGGACAGCTAACACAAGATAGTCCTCGAATCGCGACCGAAATTGAGCCCCAAATTTTCACTGCTAAGCCAAGCGGTTGATAAATGAGTTTTTTTTCCCCCATTCTACCTTTTTTTTTTTAAAAAAAAAAAAATCGCAGTTGTTAAGCGAATCACAACGGCCATGAACTGAACCGTACGGTCATTAAGCGAATCGAGGGCTTCCCCCACTAACTGACTCGGTTCTCGGAAGCCGAATGGGACGGTTGCAAAAGGGGATCGCGTGAAACCGGGACACTGCAGCCGTCGTAAATACGCGCCGGTTGCCAAGCGCCCAAATTTGATCACGTGACCTGGGCGGGGTGCTACATGAATCGTTAAGTGTGAAAAAAAATGCTCATAAGTCACTTTTTCCGTGCTGTTGTAACTTCATACGTCACTAAAAGAATGTAAATCGAGAACCCAGATATGTTGACTTTGTAAACTGCTTGGAGAGGCTGTAAAGCATTATATAAGTCTGAGTGCTCGTTCTTTCTTTCTTTCTTTCTTTCTTTTTCTTTCTTTCTTTCTTTCTTTCTTTCTTTCTCTTTCTTTCCTTTTTTCTTTGTTTCCTCTTTTTCCTTTCCCTTCTTTTTCTTTCTTTCTTCTTTCTTTCTTTCTTTCTTTGTTTCCTCTTTTTCCTTTCCCTTCTTTTTCTCCTTTCTTTCCTTCCCTTTTTTCTCTTGTTTTTCTTCTTTCTTTCTTTCCCTTTTTTCTTGTTTTCCTTCCTTCCTTCCTTCCTTCCTTCCTTCCTTCCTTCCTTCCTTCCTTCCTTCCTTTTCTCTCCTTCCTTCCTGTGGCACAGTGTTTAGAATGCAGGATTGCAGACTAACACACTGCCCACAGCCAGGAGTTCGATCCTGACCGGCTCAAAGTGGACTCAGCCTTCCATCCTTCCGAGGTCGGTAAAACGAGGAGCCGGATTGTTGGGGGCAAATAGGCCGACTCTGTAAACCGCTCAGAGAGGGCTGTAAAGCGGCATATAAGTCTTAAGTGCTATCGCTATTTACCTCTATGAGAGCTATGTTTGCCACCTTGCATCGACCAAACTATATAAAAGCTGGGATAAAAATCTAATAAAAATAACAACAACAACAACAACAAGAACAATATCCAGTTGTGGAAATCACAGATCAGGCACGTATAATTTTAGACCTCGTTGCTTTCTCTCCCCTGCCGGGTTCTGATGACAAAACGCTTTTCAAAAAGCCACACTAAGCAACTCGGCGTAATCTCGACACCTTGTGATGTTGTGCTTGTGGGCGGTGATTAAGAAAGTATACCACCAAACTATCTGGGGAAGTATAATTAACTCCAAAGTCAAGTAGCCACAGAGATGACGCTCAGCTGAGCTCTAGGCGGATAAAAGACCGGGAGGAAAAGGCCGCAGGAATAACATTTACGGGATTGAGCAAGGGACCCCATTGTCTTGCAAGCTCGCTTTGATGCAAATTTCCTCTCTTCCCAAGCGGGGAAACTATGGAGGATATTTCTAGCTCTGGACTGAACGATTATCGGTAGCCTTGGACTTAAGCAACAGTTCGTTTTCATGACCCTCCAAACTTACAACGGTACTGGGGGAGAAAAAAGCGACACGAGTGTTCCTCACCCTTACGACCGTTGCAGCGTCCCCGGGATCACGGGATCAAAATTCAGACACTTGGCAATCGATTCGTATTTATGACCGCCGCGGCATCCCTGAGGTCACGTGATCCCCTCTGGCGACCTTCTGACCAGCAAAGTCAAAGGGGAAGCTGGCTTCGCTTAACTGCCTTTCTAGAACCGGGGATGCACGACGGTTAGGATGCAGAATTGCAAGCTAATTACACTGCTCGCTGACGGGAGTTCGATCCCGACCGGGTCAAGCTTGACTCGGCCATCCATCCTTCCGCGGTCGGTCAAAGGAGGACCCAGATTGTTGGAATCAACAGGCTGACTCTGTAAACCGCTGAGAGAGGGCTGGGAAGCACCGGGAAGCAGCCTATAAGTCGAAGGGCTATTGCTACTAAGAATCAGAATACTGCTGGAAGGGACCTTGGAGGTCTTCTAGTCCAGCCCCCTGCTCAGGCAGGAGACCCTGGCCTATACCATTTCAGACAAATGGTTGTCCAGTCTCTTCTTGAAAGCCTCCAGTAGATGAAGCACCCACAACTTCTGGAGGCAAGGAGTTCCACTGGTTAATTGTCCTCGCTGTCGGGAAGTTTCTCCTTAATTCCAGGTTGCTTCTCTCCTTGAGGAGTTTCCATCCGTCGTTTCTCCTCCTGCCCTCTGGGAAGCTAACTTAACTAACAACTGTAGTGACTCAGTGAAAAAAGATGCAAACCGGGGCAAATTTCACAGCTTAGGAACAACGGCAATGTAGGCCTCAATTGTGATTGTAAGTTGCGTTGCCCAGATAGGCGCACTCACTTCTCGCTTGCCAAAACAGGAAAGCGGTCACGGGGCGATAAGAGAAAAGCTGAAGCGCTTGTCACCTAGGCTGGGAACGCAACCCTGCAGGAAAACAACCAAGCTCAGAGAACTCAACAACAACGCCTCGACAAAGCCACAACTGCAAGCAAAGGAGGACTCAGATCATCAGCCACTTCTATCACGGTGAGCTGTCCACCCCGTCAAGAGATAAGAGACTGAACAATTGGAAGTTTTAGGAGGCTAATGGATTTTTTTTAAAAAAAATTTTGCTTAACAGAACTGGTTACTCATTGTTGGAAACGGTTTAAATTTAAATTTAGAAAGCTTTTTTTTTAAAAAAAGAAAAAAGACATATAAGGCTGCCCAGCTCAAAAAACATGACACTGGGCAGTGCACGGCCAAAACCAAACCAAACCAATAAACCAACCACCGGTCCCCATGTAAGATGAAACGTATACCGGGTATAAATACAGAACATAAAAAGGCAACCCAGCAACAGAACAAAACGGGGGGGAAAATTCACATTAATGTATAAATAATATCATCGCTGGGTGTTCTGGATAGAATTGCTAACAAATTCACAACCTACAGCTTGAGCAAAATATAGTAATAATCAGTCTGGCTGTAAAATACTGATCTCGTTTCAAAATACGCTGGCTTTCAACTTCAGATGGCAAGATTAAATCCAGTTTTTGAGTCTTATCAACCGTACAAAGCAACCTCGGCTCTTTTATGACTCGTGGACTTCAACTCCCACAATTCCTGAGCCAGCCATGCTGAGGGGAAAGGGAGAGGTTTCCAAACTGAGCCATGCTGGCTGAGGAATTCTGGGAGTTGAAGTCCATGAGTCATGAGGGGGCCAAAGTTTTCCCCACGCAGGCTGAGGAATTCTGGGAGTTGAAGTCCGCGAGTCATGAAGGAGCCATAGTTCCCCCATGCTGGCTGAGGAATTCTGGGAGTTGAAGTCCACAAGTCATGAAGGGGCCATAGCTCCCCCATGCTGGCTCAGGAATTCTGGGAGTTGAAGTCCATGAGTCATGAGGGGGCCAAAGTTTTCCCCATGCTGGCTGAGGAATTCAGGGAGTTGAAGTCCACTAGTCATGAAGGGGCCATAGTTCCCCCATGCTGGCTCAGGAATTCTGGGAGTTGAAATCCACAAGTCATGAAGGGGCCATAGTTCCCCCATGCTGGCTGAGGAATTCTGGGAGTTGAAGTCCACGAGTCATAAAAGAGCCAAGGTTGCCTACCCCTGGTATAAAGCCATAAATATTCTAAAACTGAGAAAGCAGAAGGGTTAGCTTCTTGGATGTGAACTTATCTAGCGTTTTGTTAATTCTAGAATTCTCTTTGTAGGCAGGTTACACTTCAGATTCTAGCGAGCGCTTCAAGTAATCCTCGAATTAAGGTCACAACTGAGCGCGCAATTTCCATTGCTAGGCAGGACGGTCGTTAAGTGAATTTTGCCTAGTTTTACGACCTTCCTTGCCACAGTTGTTAAGTGAGTGTGGCTCCCCCGTTGACTTTGTCAGAAGGTTGCAAAAGGGACACTGCAACTGTCATAAAATAGGAGCCGAGTTGCCAAGTGTCCGAATTTTGATCGTGTGGCCGTGGAGATGCTGCAATGGTTGTCAGTGTGAAAAACGGTCATAAGTCGAGAATTATGCATTTGCCTTTCAATTCCAGAACAAGCACTTTAAAAGCAAAACCTCGGTTAAGATGCTAAGGATTCTATTTCTCTCCCTCTTTTCGCTGTCGGCTTTACGCTGACACCTTTGACAAAAAATGTGTACACCAGAACTGCTTTTAGTCCTACAGTCATTTTTCAATGGGTGCGCATTCTTTGTTTTGCCTGACAACGAAGACAGCAGAAATCCGAATTATCTCAATGGGGACTTACTTGACTTAAATATCTCAAAGACTTACGGTAAAATGGCCACTTAACATCAAAAATGTCATCCAAAAAAAAAAAAGCACAAGAAGGCCATTTTTTTCCACACTAACACAGAAAAGCTCAGATCGCCCAAGGAACTGCTGATTCAGTTCTACAGAGGAATTACTGAGTCTGTCATTTGCACCTCTGTAATTGTCCATTTTGGCACAGCAAACAAACAACAGACAAAGACTTCGGCGGATAGTTAGAACTGCAGGGGAAAAAAAAAACTATTACAACCAGCCTGCCTTCCACTGAGGGCTTATATTCAAAACACTGGAAATTTTTAAGAGACTGGACAGCCATTTGTCTGAAATGACACAGGGCCGTGGTAGCGAACCTATGGCACGGGTGCCACAGGTGGTACGCAGAGCCCTCTCTGTGGGCACGCACGCCGTCGCCCCAGTCCTAGGCCCTCAGCTGGGTTTTACAAAATCTTTTTGCTTTAGGCCTCGGCCGCCGTGTGCAAAAAAAAAAAAAAAAAGTTCAATCAATTGTTGGGGGGCAATAAGCTGACTTTGTAATAATGCCGCTTGGGGTGTGTGTGAAAGCCCTAATAAGCAGGCATATACATAGAATGAAGGCTACTGCTAAGCACATTTGATTTGTGCTTAGATTGTAAGCCGCCCTGAGTCTTCGGAGAAGAAGGGCGGGATATAAATGGGATTAAAATAAAAATAAAACTTCTCGCGGGGAAAAAAAAGTTCTCGCAAAGTTGGAATTGTTTGATTGAACTTTTTAGCCCCACCCAGTCTGCCGTTATCACCGCAGGCACGCCCAATGGGCCACGCCCACCCCATGGGCCACGCCCACCCCACGGGCCACACCCACCCCACGGGCCACGCCCACCCAGCAACTGATGATACATAAGTGGGTTTTGGGTTGCAGTTTGGGCACACAGTCTCTAAAAGGTTTGCCATCACTGGTATAGGGTTTTCTGCCTGAGCAGGGGGTTGGACTAGATGACCTCCAAGGTCCCTTCCAACTTTATATGATTGATCATCGCACAGTCAGCCAGACGTTCAGACTGGATTTGGCATTTCTGTCTACCTATCGACTCCTTACCAAGGACCCGGGATAGGCAGATGTGGATGTTGGATGGTATTATAGATATCGTCGCAGGAGGGAAGCAGTTCCTAGCAAGGCTGCCTTTCGCAATTGACTAATGGCGAATTTGTCAGTGCCAACAGTGTCCAAGTGGTGCTCCAGCTGTTTTGGGATTGCACCCAAGGCGCCTATTACTATTGGCACTACCCTTGCTTGCCTTTGCCACAGTCTTTCTATGTCTATTTGTAGGTCTTTGTATTTTGTTATCTTCTCCAGTTCTTTCTCGTCTATTCTGCTGTCTCCAGGCACTGCCACGTCCATTATCCAGACTTTTTCGTCTTTCTTATTGGCAATTGTTACGTCCGGGATGTTATGTTGTTATTACTATTACTATATTATACGAACCAGAAAGAGGGCTGAGATAATATCAACAGACCCTTCACATCCTCTTTCAGCTCATCCCCTCAGATCGTCGCTGTGTAGCTTTGCATGCTAAAACAATTAAGACACAAAGATAGTTCCCGTTCCCAAACCCCCTCTCCCCCCCCAGTGACATCACTCTGCTAAACAACTACTTCCCACCACACTGTCTCATGCCTCTGGGATGTCAAACCACCTAGTAAGGCTGTATTACTATTATCCTCCTCACCTTTCCTATTACCTGTTTCCTTAGCTTCAGATAGGATGCTTTACTCTGCTCCGATCTATAACAGAACAGAATAGCAGAGTTGGAAGGGACCTTGGAGGTCATCTAGTCCAGCCCCCTGCTTAGGCAGGAAACCCTATCCCATTTCAGACAAATGGCTGTCCAGTCTCTTCTTGGGAAAACTCCAGTGTTGGAGCATTCAGAACGTCTGGTGTTCCTTTGATTAATTGTTCGGTCAGGAAATTTCTCCTTAGTTCCAGGTTGCTTCTCTCCTTGATTCGTTTCCATCCGTGGCTTCTTCTCCTGCCTTCAGGAGCTTTGGAGAATAGCTTGACTCCCTCTTCTTTGGGGCAGCCCCTCAGATACTGAAACACTGTCATCACGTCACCCCTAGTCCTTCTTTTCATTAAACTAGACATACCCAATTGTTGTTTGTATCTTATGATTTATGTTGACTGCTTTTAATTAAGTATCCTATGACTGTCACCGAGTGTTGTTATTTCAAGATTTACGATGATGGTATCTTAGGATTATGATCCTGACTTATCACTAGTTGCTTATACATGTATAAGCTTCTGCACCGGAGGCAAATTCCTTGTGTGTCCAAACACACTTGGGCCAATGAAGAATATTCTATTCTATTTGCACAGTTGCGGCAGACGGTTGGGTGCCTGTTGGTATTGCAGAGATAAGAGTGTGAAGGAAAGAGGCATCCTCAGCTCTCTAAAAACAGAAATTCTTTTGTCGCTCCAAGAGGCAGCCCACGGACTCTCCATCCATTGCACACTGCATCCATTCCAAGAATGGGGTCCTCCGTCCACTGGGGTCCACTACAATGGGGGGTCCATTAGATGAAGACCTAGATGCATATCACACATTAAACATGGTGCCTCGTTTTGATTCCAGGTTGTTAAGTCACTTTGGGGGGGGGGCTCTGTTGTAACCTTAAACCAGGGGTCTTCAAACTCGGCCCTTTTATGACTTGTGGACTTCAATTCCCAGAATTCCTCAGCCAGTGTGCCTGGCTGAGGAATTCTGGGAGTTGAAGTCCACAAGTCATAAAAGGGCTGAGTTTGAAGACCCCTGCCTTAAACGATTGCTAAGCCCTGGTGGTGCAGTGGTTAGGATGCAGTATTGCAGGCTAACTCTGCCCACTGCCAGGAGTTCGATCCTGACCAGCTCAAGGTGGACTCAGCCTTCCCTCCTTCCAAGGTCGGTAAAATGAGGACCCGGATTGTTGTGGGGGGGGGGGAAAGATGCTGACTCTGTAAACCGTTTAGAGAGGGCTGTAAAAGCACTATGAAGTGGTATATAAATGCTATTTCTTTTTCTTTCTCTTTCTTTTCTTTTTCTTTCTTTCTTTCCCTTTCTCTCTCTCTCTCTCTCTCCCTCAGTCCCTCCCTTCCTCCCTTCCAAGGTCAATAAAATGAAGACCTGATTGTTGGCGGGGGGGGGGGAAGATGCTGACTCTGTAAACCGTTTAGAGAGGGCTGTAAAAGCACTATGAAGTGGTACATAAGTGCTATTTTTCTCTTTCTTTCTTTCTTTTTCTTTCTTTCTTTCTTTCTTTCTTTCTTTCTTTCTTTCTTTCTTTCTTTCTTCTTTCTCTGTCTCTCTCTCCCTCCCTCCCTCCCTCCCTTCCAAGGTCAAGAAAATGAGGACCTGATTGTTGGGGGGGGGGCAAATAGGCTGATTCTGTAAATTGCTTAGAGAGGGCTATAAAAGCACTATGAAGTAGTATATAAGTGCTATTGCTATTTATTTATTTATTTATTTCTCTCTCTCTCTCCCCCTCCCTCCCAAGGTCAATAAAATGAGGACCCGATTGTTGGGGGGGGAGGGGCACGATGCTGACTCTGAAAACCTCTTAGAGAGGGCTGTAAAAGCACTATGAAGTGGTTTATCAGTCTAAGCGCTATTGCTAAGCCATCGGTCATTAAGCAAGGACTACCTGTATTCACACGCAACACACACAAAGCACTAAATCTAGGGATTTTGGATGAAAGGGGGAAAGGCTTAAAAGAGGTCAGGGAGTAACAAATGGAGGACCCAATGATGCAGACAAGGGCCTGCCTTTGATTTTTGTGCCCTCATATGCACAACGACACCACACCACTGTTGGATTACCTCCCAAGTGATATTTATGCCATAAGAACCTCTGAGAACAGGGTGTTAACCATTCTTCACAGGCCAATGCAAACTAATTTGAGGATTTCGTTACCGTTGTTCTTTCGCTGCTGTGATGGATCACAAGATATCGACAAGAATGACAAGAGGGGAGGGAAGGACTTAATTCCAGACATACTGTCAGCCCCTTCAAATATGCTGGCAGTGACTTCCTCAGAGTACTCTCAAGTGTTTGCTGATCTCCGTGGAGAAATGAAGTCTGACTCTTTTGTTTCCCACAGCCAGCAACTGACATTCTGGATTTCCAGCCTGGTTTTAGGAGCCTTCCCTGGTTGCCTTCGAAGCAATGAAGGCAATCTCAACGGGACGGGGCAGAGGAAAAAAAAAGTTTTGCTATGGTGTGCCTTTGAAGCACACCATGGCAAAACTTTTTTTTCCCCTGCCCCGTCCCGTGAGATTGCCTTCATCTCATCTTCAGACCATGAATAAGTCTAGGCAAAAGAAGGACGAGGGGTGACATGATAGCAGCGCTCCAGTATCTCAGGGGCTGCCCCAAAGAAGAGGGAGTCAAGCTATCCTCCAAAGCACCCGAAGGCAGGACAAGAAGCAACGGATGGAAACTAACCAAGGAGAGAAGCAACCTGGAACTAAGGTGGAATTTCCTGACAGTTGGAACAATTAACCAGTGGAACTTCTTGTCTCCAGTAGTTGTGGATGCTCCATCACTGGAGGTTTTTAAGAACAGACTGGACGGCGATTTGCCTGAAATGGTATAGGGTTTCCTGCCTGAGCAGGGGGTTGGACTAGATGACCTTCAAGTTCCCTTCCAACTCTGTTATCCTGTTTGCACCGTGGTCAGAAGTAGGGAGACACTTAGCATTGCTTGAGAGAAAGGAGAGGAGGCACATGAAGGGGGGGGATACGTTGCTTATCACATTTTCACACACACACACACACACACACACACACACACAAAAGCATCTACACCCACCCAGCCTAATCTGTGGTTCTGAGGAACGGCAGGAAGAGCAGTTTGCAGGCAGACTTAACAAGATGGGGAATTAAGCACTGCTACGCTGTCACAGTATGGCAGTGAAAGTTGGACCATAAGAAAGGCTGAGCGCCAAAGAATTGAAGCCTTTGAACTATGGTGCTGGAGAAGATTCCTGCGAGTCCCTTGGACTGCAAGGCGATCAAACCGGTCAGTCCAAGAGGAGATCAACCCCAACTGCTCTTTAGAAGGCCAAATCCTGAAGGTGAAACTCAAATACTTTGGCCACCTAAGGAGAAGGAAGGACTCACTGGAGAAGAGCCTAATGCTGGGAAAGGTGGAGGGCAAGAGAAGAAGGGGATGGCAGAGAATGAGGTGGCTGGATGGAGCCACTGAAGCAGTAGGTGTGAGCTTCAATGGACTCCAGAAGATGGTAGAGGACAGGAAGGCCTGGAGGAACATTGTCCATAGGGTTGCAATGGGTCGGACACGACTTCGCAACTAACAACAACAACAACGCTGTCACAGTGTAATATCATTCCCCAATAAATGTTTACCGAGGTTCTCAATCATCCAGCTCTTAGTTGTTCCAAAGGTGCTTTTTCAAAAAGGCAACTGGACTAGTGTAGGTGTTGCGTGTGCGTGTATGTATGCACGCACTTACGTATCTGGCATGCGTATACGTGTGTTATGCATGCGTATGTGTAGATATGTGCTTTCTTTTGACAGCAGGCAACAGAATCTTATTTTTAGCGCGAGGCCGGGTGCTCCCAGGACAAAATCACGACAAAGGTCATCTTATCTATCTTGCTAATGCACTTTAGGTTCAGCAGTCGAATGTAAAATATACAGCCGTGGCCAAAATTGTGGAAACCTTTTGGGAAAAGAGTACAGCAAGGAATGCGGCCTTTGGTTTAAGTTTCCACCAATTTTTTGTTCTTCTAATTTCTTTATAACTGTGGCCTTGTTTACTTAATAATGCTATTTTACATCGCTTTCTGGGCGACCGGTCGACTCTTTGCACCGTTCTTTTAATTTTACGACGTTTTACAAGCTCGCTAAACGAAAGAACACAGAAAATCCAACCAACTTGATAGCCACCTCACATAACACACTGGCAAATGTCCTCCTCTCGGCTTCGAGACACGACATCCATAACCGGATCCTACTGCGATCTGATTGGCTCATTGCCAAAACAAGATGAACCCTGATTGGCTCTCTAAACACTCATGCTCATTGGCTACCATCAGAGGAAGGAAAGCTACCTGAGATCAACCTAAGCAAGTTGTGCTTCCTTTATCTGCTTATTTGAAGACAGTTGAAGAAACTTTGCTGCATTACATTATTGATTAAATTATCTTTCCATTGATATTTTGATTTTATGGTACTACTCCCCTCAAAAAAAATGTTGTTGTTAGCCATCAACCCTCAAAAATACACTTTTCCCAAAAGGTTCCCACAATTTTGGCCACTACCGTATAGCGCTCATTCTTGACTGACCGTAACTCCCTAATTTTGCCAATTAAAAATTACACAATGAAAACTGAAAATGGGATTAGCAAATAGCGAAACTCAGGGCTGCAATCATTTCTCAGAACGCTCAAGTCTATATTTGGCATAGTTCACATGTTTTAAAAAAAAAAAGGACTGAATCATGAGAGAAGCAAAATTGCAAACCAAACCGTATCTCAGGAAAAATAAAGGCAAAAATATCTTGGCTTTCTCAAAAAATATCTTGGCTTTCTCAGGGTTTAGGCCCGGGATATTTGCAGGACCGTCTGCTGCCAGGAAGAACTTCCCATCGCCCGGGAAAGCCTCCTCAGGGTGCCGTCGGCCAGACAATGTCGGCTGGTGACCCCCAGGGGAAGAGCCTTCTCTGTGGGAACGCCGGCCCTGTGGAACCAACTCCCCCTTGAGCTCCGGATGGCCCCGGATCTCTGGTCCTTTCGCCGCGACCTCAAAACATTTCTTTTCCATCAGGCTGACCTGGACTGACGATAGGGTTTTTTTTTTTTAAAAAAATGTTTTTAATATTTTATCACTGGGGCTGGTTAGTTTAATCTTTTTTTTAACATTTGTATTATTGTGTTTTATTGTTGTTAGCTGCCCTGAGTCCTTCGGAGAGATAGGGCGGCATACAAGTCCCAATAATAAATAAATAAATAAATAAATAAATAAATATGGTTCCTAATTCCATCTCTCAAATGCTGCTACCACGTTTCAGTGTCTGTGTGTGTGTGTATGTGTGTGTATATGTATATATGTGTATGTGTACTGATGAAAACAAATAAGTTTGAAATGTATATCAGTCTCCCTTTAATTCTTTGTTAGCAATCTAAAAAAAAAATTTACACAAATATGAGCTGTCACTGTTGTGACTACTGCCTGTCGATGGCCTTCGGTTAGGCCGAAACAGGAAATAAAGATTTGTCCCATGTTTGGGGCCTAGCAAGGTAATCTAAAATAGTTAACAAGCATTTAACATATATATGTCTGTATCTATATATGTGTGTGTATGTATATATGTATATGTGTATGTATGTGTGTATATATATGTGTGTGTGTGTGTGTGTGTGTGTGTGTGTGTATAAAACAGAGAGAGAGAGAGCCTGTGGCCTAGGGGTTAAAACAACTGCTTAAGACGCAGTCGGCCCAGGTTCGAATCTCAGAAGTGTATGGCTGACTGATGAGAACAAATAAGTTTGAAATGATCATATCGGTCTCCCTTTATTCTTTGTTAGCAAGCAAAAAAAAAATTTACACAAATATGAGCTGCCACTGCTGTGGCTACTGCCTGTGGATGGCCTTGGGCTAGGCTGAAACAGGAAATAAGATTTGTCCCGTGTCTGGGATGAAGCAAGTGTATTCTGAATGCTTAACAAACATTTAACATTTATATATATATATATATATATATATATATATATATATATATATATATATATATATATATATATATATATATATATATATGTTTTCTGAGGTTTTCGCGGGTGCCTGTATGTGGATCCTTGGTTTCTCGGGTTTTTCCCCGCGTAGAAGTAAAGGTGTAGGCGCAACGTTTCGACGGAATCCCATCCGTCATCATCAGGCTTTAGCTTCCTTCTTCTGGGAGGAACAAACAGCCACATGCTTTTCCCAGAAGGAGGAAGCTAAAGCCTGATGATGACGGATGGGATTCCGTCGAAACGTTGCGCCTACACCTTTAGTTCTACGCGGGGAAAAACCAGAGAAACCAAGGATCCATATATATATATATATATATATATATAAGGTAAAGATAAAGGTTCCCCCACACATGCGTGCTAGTCGTTTCCGACTCTAGGGGCTGGTGCTCATCTCCGTTTCAAAGCCGAAGAGCCAGTGCTTGTCCGAGGACGTCTCCGTGGTCATGTGGCCAGCATGACTAGACGCCAAAGGCGCACGGAACGCTGTTACCTTCCCACCATAGTGGTCCCTATTTTTCTACTTGCATTTTTACGTCTTTCGAACTGCTAGGTTGGCAGAAGCTGGGACGAGTAACAGGCGCTCACTCTGTTACTCGGCACTCAGGATTCCACCCGCCTGATTGACAAGCTCAGCGTCCTAACCCACTGAGTCACCGTGTGTACACACACACACACACACATGCATGTTTTGCACGTGTTTTCCCATTTCTATGGATTCAGAAAGTCATAACCCTATTAAGTGACATATGACCAAAACTGAGCCCAAATTTTCTGTTGCTAGGTGAGACAGTTGTCAAGGGAGTTTTTGCCACATTTTATGACCTTTCTTCCCACTGTTGTTAAGTGAATCACTGCAGTTCTTGGTAACACAGTTGTTAAGCAAATCTGGCTTTTCCCGTTGACTTTTGCTTGTCAGAAGGTCGTAAAAAGGGATCACGTGATACCAGGACATCCATAAATACGTGCCAACGGCCAAGTGTCTGAATTTTGATTACGTGAACACAGGAATGCTGCAATGGTTCATTAAGTTTGAAAAGCTATTAAGTCAATTTTTTTTTCAATGCTGTTGTAACTTTGAACAGCCAATAAACAAATGGTTGTAAGTTGAGGACTATCTGCAGAGCTAAAGTCAGAGCTACCCCCAGAAATCGTGGGTGCTCCATCATTGGAGATTTTAAAGAAGAGACTAGACAATCACCTGTTTGAGATGGTATAGGTTCTCCTGCTTGAGCAGGGGGCTGGACTAGAAGACCTCCAAGGTCCCTTCCAGATTCTATTCTATTCTATTCTATTCTATTCTATTCTATTCTATTCTATTCTATTCTATTCTATTCTATATTCTATTCTATTCTATTCTATTCTATTCTATTCTCTATTCTCTCCTATATTCTATTCCATTCTATTCCATTCTATTCTATTCTATTCTATTCTATTCTATTCTATTCTATTCTATTCTATTCTATTCTATTCTATTCTATTCTATTCTATTCTATTCTATTCTCTATTCTCTCCTATATTCTATTCTATTCTATTCTATTCTATTCTATTCTATTCTATTCTATTCTATTCTATTCTATTCTCTATTCTCTCCTCTATTCTATTCTATTCTATTCTATTCTATTCTATTCTATTCTATTCTATTCTATTCTATTCTATTCTATTCTATTCTCTATTCTATTCTATTCTATTCTATTCTATTCTATTCTATTCTATTCTATTCTATTCTACTCTACTCTACTCTACTCTAAAAAAGATGCAAAGTCCACTTAGGACCTTTTGGATTACCTATGCATGAACTATGCTAGCTTTTTGTATAAAGATATGAGCACATGAAAAACCTCAGGTCTTATTTCCAGAGATGCAAAAACCCTTATGGTCTGTGAACCTGCCAAAGCTATGTGAGAACTTCCCTTTCTGAAGGTTACTCGGTGGCATAGAAGATCCACAGGACATGTCATTAAGACCTGTGATGTACCGTAATTCTCAGGCAGATAGATGGGTGTAGAGCAAAAAAAAAAAGAGTACAAAAAGAAAAGAAAAACTGACATCCTTCTGCTTTTTCAACACAAGGGTATAAAAGGTCACACCAGGCCATGCCCAAATGTTCAAGTACCGAAATGACTACTCATTAAAAGTCCAACCTAGTCTAGTTGAACCACAAGTATTAATGCTACAGTATTTGTTTCTCTATATATTGCCTTTATCTCCTGCCTTTATAGGCAGTGAACATAGGTAAGACTCCTTCCTCCATGGAGAAATACCCCAGAACAACTATCTGGTAAAGTAAGTTGGGCTGAGAAAGAGTGACTGACAGCCCAAAATCACTCAGCAGGCTTTCATGCCTAAGGCGGGACTAGAACTCTCCATCTCCAGACAAGTGGCCCAAAGTCACCCAGCCAGCGGGACTAGAACTCACTGTCTCTTGGTGATTGGCCCAAAGTCACCCAGCTGCTTTCATGCCTGAGGTGGGACTAGAACAGGGGTCTTCAAACTTGGCCCTTTTATGACTTGTGGACTTCAACTTCCAGAATTGCCCCCGCCAGGCAATGCTGGCTGAGGAATTCTGGGAGTTGAAGTCCACAAGTCATAACAGGGCCAGGTTTGAAGACCCCTGATATAGACTTTAAGAGGAGTGGACTTCAACTCCCAGAATTCCTCAGCCAGCGTGCCCGGCTGAGGAATTCTGGGAGTTGATGCCCCCGAGTCATAAAAGGGCCAGGTTTGTAGGCTCCTAGCGATTAGCCTAAAGTCACCCAGATGGCTTTCATGCCTAAGGCGGGATTAGAACACACAGTCTCCTATACTGTGTGTGTTGGGCAATAAAATCACATGGAAGAATTGGATCCAGAAAGTCATAACGGAAGTCATTTTGGAATTTAACTTCAGATTAGGAATTAATAAATGAAATCTGTGGATATCCATCCCTTCAAAATAATACATTATCAAGGAAGGAACGATCACAGAGAAAGGAAGCAAGGGAAGAACATTTATATTATACTATATATATATACATACATACATACATACATATATATAATATGTGTATGTGTATGTTTGTATGTGTATGTATATATATATATATGTATGTGTGTGTGTATATATATATATATATAGATAAAGGGTATGACTAACTGATGAGAACATAAAGAGTTCGAAATGATCATCTTAGCCTCCCAAATTCTTTATTAGCAATTTGAATAATTTGCACAAATAATGAGCTGTCATAAGTTGACTATGTCCTGTGGATAAGCCCTGAGTCGGGCCAAAACAGGAATGAAAGAGTTAATTAGCAAGGTCCATTCAAAAAAACCTTGACAAATACTTAAACATACATACATACATATATATATATATATATATATATATATATATATATATATATATATATATATATATATACACACATACATATACTAAAATGGTTTTATGAACAGTCATATCAAGCCTTTGTGAGTTAATTTAGTAATTTTGTCAATGAAGGTCCTCTAATGTATGCATTGCCTCACTCAATATCCCAGTATTTGAGGGGCTGCCACAAAGACGAGGGGGGTCACGTTATTCACCAAAGCACCAGTGGGAAGGACGAGAAACAATGGTTGGAAGCTGACCAAAGAGAGAAACAACCTGGAATTAAGGAGAAACTTCCTCACAGTGAGGACAATTAACCAGTGTAACAGCTTGCCACCAGAAATCGTGGTCCCTCCATCGCTGGAGAGTTTTAAGAAGAGACTAGACAGTCACTTGTCTGAAATGTTATAGATTCTCCTGCTTGAGTGGGGGGATTCTATTCTATTCTATTCTATTCTATTCTATTATTCTATTCTATTCTATTCTATTTTTACTCTATTTCTACTCTATTCTGTTCTAAATTATGGTGCATTCAAAGGACTGTAGTAAATAAAATTCAACAAATTTAGAGAACAGCAAGTTCCCCTGCCCTATCCTCGGGATGAAACGTGTCAACTGATTAGATTAATACTTAATTGGAATCAAATATATGTATCTTTTTGATGTTTAGTTTTAAGCCTACCTTTTAAGCTTTGTCTTATAAGTAAGATCCTTGTTTCCAGTTGTCTCTGGCAACTAGCTTTCTGCCTCCAGCAAAATGCAGGAAGGTTATTAATTTCAAGAAAACAGTCTTTGGATTAAACCTGGGTCAGAAGCACAAACTTTTCTGGAAAAGGCAGAAGATCTGGGCAACAGGTCTGATCAGGCCGGAGCTGAGAGTTAAAGGGCCTTCTCTTCTTGAGATATGGGGTGGATACACATGCTAAGCCTAGTGGCCTTGTCACTTTAAGCCAGGGGTGTCAAACTCAATTTCATTGAGGGCCGCATCAGCATTGCAGTTGCCCTCAGGGGGCCGGGTGGGTATGGCCAGGGTGGGTGTGGCCTACTGGGTGGGCGTGGCCAGCTCTACATCGTTGGCATCAAGGGTGCCTATGGGGGCCTGGGCAGGAGTGGGACAGATCTGAGGGTCTCTGGGCCAGGGCCAAGGCAGCGGGGGCCGTTCCCTCACTGTTTCCAGGATGGCTTCACGGGCCACATGAAACCACTTCGCGGGCCGGATCCGGCTGCCGGGCCTTGTGTTTGACAGGTCTGCTTTAAGCCAATTGCAGCTTAGCTCTGAAAAAGTAACGCCGTGGCTCAGTGGGTTAGGACGCTGAGCTGGTCGATCAGAAGGTCGGCAGTTTGGCGGGTCAAATCCCGAGTGCCGCGTAACACAGTGAGCGCCTGTTACTCGTCCCAGCTTCTGCCAACCTAGCAGTTCAAAAGCACGTAAAAAAATGCAAGTAGAAAAATAGGGACCACTCTGGTGGGAAGGTAACAGCGTTCCGTGCGCCTTTGGCGTCTAGTCATGCCGGCCACATGACCACAGAGACGTCCTCGGACAAGCGCTGGCTCTTCGGCTTTGAAACGGAGTTGAGCACCGGCCCCTAGAGTCGGAAACGAGTAGCACGCGTGTGCGGGAGAACCTTTACCTAACGGTACATGCCTCACTTTGCCCATGATCTGTTTCACAAAGGTGTTAGCTAACTTCTCAGGTGATCGTAGAATCACTAGGGCTAGGAGGAGCCTTGCACTATTCCAGTCAAACGGCTGTCCTGCCTGTTTGGTTTTGTTCTTTAATGTAAATTTTATTGGTTTTTATAAGGGTGGGGAGGAAAATGAAAGGATAGGGTGCGGGGTTGGGATAGCAGGAAAGTTGGGGGAGGGGTTGGGGGTTTCCCCCAATTACATTCAGTATTTAGCAAATAGCATATTGTCTGGGTTGATATACATCAATAGAAGTAGTAAGAATAATGATTGATAACAATAATAAAGGTAAAGGTAAAGGTTCCCCCGCACATGCGTGCTACTCGTTTCCGACTCTAGGGGCCGGTGCTCATCTCTGTTTCAAAGCCGAAGAGCCAGCGCTTGTCCGAGGACGTCTCCGTGGTCATGTGGCTGGCATGACTAGACGCCAAAGGCGCACGGAACGCTGTTACCTTCCCACCATAGTGGTCCCTGGTTTTCTACTTGCATTTTTTGCGTGCTTTCGAACTGCTAGGTTGGCAGAAGCTGGGATGAGTAACAGGCGCTCACTCTGCTACGGGGCACTCGGGATTCGACCCGCCAAACTGCCGACCTTCTGATCGACAAGCTCAGCGTCCTAACCCACTGAGCCACTGCATCCCTTGATAACAATAATAGATATAGCCAAATAAAGTAAACTATGTTAAATTTTCAATCTATATTTTTCTTAGTAAAATAAGATAAAAAAAATAAGTATCACATTTCTTTCTCTCTAGCCATTGATAAAATTTATTCCAGGTTCTATAGTAGACTAAATGCTCTTTTTCTTTAATCTCTAAGGTTAATCTATCCAATTTCTGCCCAGTCTAGTATTTTCTTGATAAGCATTTCTTCAGTTGGTAAACTCTCATTTTTCCAGTATTGGGCATACATAATTCTCGCTGCTGTTAATACATGTAATATTAAATACCCTCTTTATCATAATTGGGATCTTTCATTCCTAACAAAAACAATTCTGTCCTGCCTGTTTTTGAAAACCTCCAGTTTCCCATTACAAATTAAGAAGAAGGAAAAAAAATAACCATCTTGTGAGTCCTGATTCTGAAATGCAGAGACTTTACAAAATTTCACTATCATGAAAAAGAGTTGGGACTTTTTCATTTCTGGATTCGGGGAAAAGAGTCTACAAGTGATGCAAATGTTCATAGCTGTGGTGACGCAGTGGTTAGTATGCAGGATTGCAGGCTAATTCACTGCTCATTGCCAGCAGTTCGATCCTGACCGGCTCAAGGTTGACTCAGCCTTCCCTCATTCTGAGGTCAGTAAAATGAGGACCCAGATTGTTGGGGGCAATTATGCTGACCCTGTAAATCATTTAGAGAGGGCTGTAAAGCACTGTAAAGCGGTATATAAGTGCAAGTGCTATTGCTATTATATTCCTGACCTCCAAACCTGGGATTTTTAGAACAATGATGAGTCCATGATTCCTGGACAAGTTGGGGAAAAAAAATTAAACATTAAGTTCTAATAGTTAGCTACACTAAACTCATGGGACAATCTAGCAAAGGGGACCAAGTTCATTTCCAGACAAATCATAATCCTACCTATTTACAGAATACAGAATTGGAAGAGACCTTGGAGGTCTTCTAGTCCAACCCCCTGCTCAGGCAGGAAACCCTGTACCGTTTCGGATAAACGGCAGTCCCATCTCTTCTTAAACACCTCCAGTCTTGGAGCACCCACAGCTTCTGGAGGAAGCCATTTCATTGGTTTACTGTTCTCGCTGTCAGGAAATTTCTCCTTAATTCTAGGTTGGTCCTCTCTTTGTTAAAATCTCCCAGCCAGCTTTTCATGCCGAAGACGGGACTAGAACTCTCCATTGCCTGGTGATAGGAGCAAAGTCGCTCAGCTGGCTCTTATACCTAAGGTGGCACTAGAACGCACAGTCTCCTGGTGATTGGGCCAAAGTCACCCAGCCAGTTTTTCAGACCTAATGTCATGGTTCCGAGAGGTGAAACTCTTCAAAAGAACTTCGAGGCATTACCTTAAACAATTTTTTATTCAAGAAACATAGTATCGGCACTACATAGTCGAAGCCAAAAACTGAATTCCCTTCCCCTGGGCACAAAGTAGCAAAGCACAATTCCCTCCTCCAGTACACAAGTCATAAATCACATTCCCCAATTAGCTTGAAGCACCGGGCTTTCTCCCCAGCTCTCCAGCCCGGCAAAACTCTCTCAACTCTGGGCCCGATGACCTTGGGTTCCCACGGCTGAGTTATTATTGTTATGACCACATTCCCCCTCCCAGCATCACCTAACTCTAAAAGCAACAGAGGGAAAATGGCTGCATTTCCATCTGTTGTCAAAGCAAGAATGTCCGATGTTGGCAGCGTTGACATCTAACGTGAGACAATAATAATAATAATAATAATAATAATAATAATAATAATAATAATAATAATAATAATAATAATAATAATAATAATAATTTTATTTGTATACCGCCCTTCTCCCGAAGGACTCAGGGCGGTGAACAGGGCAATACATGTTAAAAGACAAGAATATAAAAATTAAAAGAGATTAAACAAGATGCCCAAAAACTATAACAATAAGTTAAAATACATAAAAAGCAATAAAACCCAAACCCATCACCCATCAGGCCAGGCCGGCTTGTTCAAACAGGTAGGTCTTTAGATCGCGCCAGAAGGAGCGAAGGTCGGGCGCCATCCGGAGCTCAACCGGAAGATGGTTCCATAAATCCGGCGTGCCCACAGAGAACGCCCTCCCCCTGGGGGCCACCAATCGACATTCTTTGACCGGTGGCACCCTGAGGAGACCCTCTCTGTGGGAGCGCACTGGGCGGAGGGAAGTTGATGCCGGCCGCAGGTGCTCCCTGAGGTATTCCGGACCCATGCCATGAAAGGCTTTGTAGGTCATTACCAGCACCTTGAATCTCACACAGAAGACAACTGGGAGCCAATGCAGCTCGCGGAGCAAGGGTGTAACATGGGAGTATCGGGAAACTCCTAACACAACTCTCGCGGCTGCATTCTGTACCAGTTGGAGCCTCCGAGTGGTCCTCAAGGGCAGCCCCATGTAGAGAGCGTTGCAGTAGTCCAAACGAGAGGTCACGAGCGCATGAGTAACCGTGCGCAAAGCCTCCTGGTCTAGATAGGGCCGCAACTGGCGCACCAGGCGAACCTGGGCGAAGGCTGTTTCCTAGTTTGTAGGCCAGCAACTGAACCACTATGCAAAACCGACTTTCTTTTTGATGGGTCTTTAAGGGCGTTTGAGCTCAGCTCCCTGCATGGCATAAGCAAGTCATTTCTATCTTCGAACTGAAAAACAGAAAATGGGCACATAACAGCTTGCTTACGCCTGTAATTCCAGGCTGAGTCTCACTCAGAGATAATCCAATTCCAAATGGGACTACAGTAGTGGCCAAAATTGTGGAAACCTCTTGGGGAGTTTAATGAAGAGAAGGACGAGGGGTGACATGATGACAGTGTTTCAGTATTTGAGGGGCTGCCCCAAAGAAGAGTTGGGGGTAGGCAGGAAAAAGAAGCAATGGATGGAAACGAATCAAGGAGAGAAGCAACCTGGAACTAAGGAGAAACTTCCTGACAGTTGGAACAATTAACCAGCGGAACAGCCTGCCACCAGAAGTAGTGAATGCTCCAATGCTGGAAGTTTTTAAGAAGAGACTAGACAGCCATTTGTCCGATATGGTATAGGGTTTCCTGCCTGAGCAAGGGGCTGGACTAGACGACCTCCAAGGTCCCTTCCAACTTATTATTATTATTATTATTATTATTATTATTATTATTATTATTATTATTATTATTATTATTATTATTATCATTATTATTATTAATTATTATTATTAGTGTATTTTTGAGGGTTGATGGCTAATAACACCACTTTTATTTTTGGAGTAGGACCATAAAATTATATATCAACGGGAAGGTAATTTAATCAAGAATGTAATGCAACAAAGTTTGTTCAATTAATCTGTACTGTATTCTATGAAAAGGTGTGGCCAAATAAGCAGAAAAAGGAAGCACAACTTGCTTAGGTTGATCTCAGGTAGCTTTCCTTCACCTGATTGTAGCCAATGAGCATGAGCGTTTGGAGAGCCAATCGGGTATCATCTTGTTTTGGCAATGAGCCAATCAGATCGCAGTAGGATTCGGTTATTGATGTCATGGATTGAAGCCGAGAGGAGGACATTTGTCAGTGTGTTATGTGATCACTATGAAGTCGGTTGGGGGTTTTTTGTGTGTGTTTCTTTCATTTAGTGAGCTTGCAAAACGTCATAAAATTAAAGGAACGGTGCAAAGAGTTGACCGGTCGCCCAGAAAGCGATGTAAAATAGCAATATTTAAGTCAAGGGTCTTCAAACTTGGCCCTTTTATGACTTGTGGACTTCAACTCCCAGAATTCCTCAGCCAGGCATGCCTGGCTGAGGAATTCTGGGAGTTGAAGTCCACAAGTCATAAAAGGGCCAAGTTTGAAGACCCCTGATTTAAGTGAACAAGGCCACAGTCATAAAGAAATTAGAAGAAAAATGGGTGGAAACTTAACCAAAGGCGGCATTTTCTACTGTACGCTTTCCCCTCCAAAAGGTTTCCACAATTTTGGCCGCTACTGTACATATTTGGCTGACAGCTGCCACGTTTGTTGTTGGTTTTTTTTGAAAAAGCCTGCACAGGTTGCAACAGCCCACTCCAGCTGTAATTGAGCTTAAAAATAGTAACAACAACAACAAGCAATAAGTGCTGGAATGGTGTGCACGAGACGTTACATGCCAAACCTCTTTCGATCTCTGCGATCACTCTCTTTCAATATATTTGCTGTTTATCTAACATCTTAATACTGCAAGGCAGTTCAAAAATCACGACGGGTACCTGCGCCCTGAAGCTACTTTTGCACAGGTGCGTTGTCAAGCCTGGCAGCACAGACAAGCCCAGGCGGTTTTCTTGACGTTTTTTTTTATTTTTTTCTTTCTTTCCCAGAGAGCGTTTTGCCACTGCCCCCCTATTCCTAGGCTTAAGAGGAAGGGACCAGCCCAAAGTTACCCAGTTGGCTTCCCATTATGTCTAAAGCAGGATCCAGCACTTTAATCGCTAGTCCAAACTGGCTCCCGGTATTTTTTTAAAAAAATAGTCCTTAACAATTACGCAACTTTATTAAAGTAACAAGGCGGGTGGTTCTCCACGCCAACTTCGGATTCCCACAAGTTGTTCTCTGTCCCGACCGTACGCATGCTGATTCGATGACCTCCCTTCGGGACAACGTAAGCTTGCACATGTACGAACCGGGTTGCCCCATAAATACTTGAGATCTTCATCGAGATTATGGTTTGTGGAATTTGTTCGGAGGCTTTGATCGCCGCAATCGGCAACCGTGAGAGAAATCGTCTCGGCCCTTGCGCGCTCCACCTCTGTGCCTGGAGGGGATCCCTAAAATTGGTGCTCCACCAACGCTCATCTGAGTGTACTAACAAACGTGTACTCTGCACAAAGCAGAAACAGGAGGAAGAAACTTCCACGGGGATGGGGTCATAGTTCCCCCACGCTGGCTAAGGAATTCTGGGAGTTGAAGTCCACAAGTCACAATGGGGCCACAGTTCCTCCATGCTGGCTCAGGAATTCTGGGAGTTGAAGTCCACAAGTCATGAAGGAGCCATAGTTCCATGCTGGATCAGGAATTCTGGGAGTTGAAGTCCACACGTCACAATGGGGCCATAGTTCCTCCATGCTGGCTCAGGAATTCTGGGAACTGAAGTCCATAAGTCATGAAGGAGGCATAATTCCATGCTGGATCAGGAATTCTGGGAGTTGTTTTTTTTTTTAATCCCATTTATATCCCGCCCTTCTCCGAAGACTCAGGGCGGCTTACAATCTAAGCACAAATCAATGTGCTTAGCAATAGCCTTCATTCTATGTATATACCTGCTTATTAGGGCTTTCACCCCACCCCCCAAGCGGCATTATTACAAAGTCAGCTTATTGCCCCCAACAATCTGGGTCCTCATTTTACCTACCTCGGAAGGATGGAAGGCTGAGTCAACCTTGAGCCTGGTGGGATGCGAACCTGCACTAATTGCAGGCAGCTGGTGTTACTTAAGGAGGCATTAGCCCACTGGGAGTTGAAGTCCACAAGTCACGATGGGGCCATAGTTCCCCCATGCTGGATCAGGAATTCTGGGAGTTGAAGTCCACAAGGTACGATGGGGCCAAGTTTGAAGACCCCTGGTCTATGAAAAAGCATTGGATCACTTGCTTCTGTGGTTTCTGTGCCAAGTAAAAGGCCTAGCTGAGGAGAAAACGCGGGACCATCGATTGGAAGTATGGAGAACTACCTTGGATGTGAAAGGGGAGTTTTCTATATGCATCAACACAGTATATGAAATTTCCCTCTCCTAATGTCCACAAAATGTGGTGTTCTCCAAAGGAGCAGAATCCTACCCCAGCGTTTCCTTTATGACATCAATGGGAGACAGGCACAGCAAGGGCAGCAACAGAGACGAGGACAATAATAGAAAAATTGGGTAATTAGAAATGTTTTGGTAAACTGTAAGTGGAGCCAGCTCTCTGGATTATGATTTGCTCACCGTAAACTAACAAACATTATCTTTAGTGAGTTTAAAATACGCAGCGCGTGTTATCCCATGAGACACGTTCCTGACTCACGTGGGGTGTCCCATGTTCACATCGGAATCTGCGTAAGGCAAATAGAATAGAGCTGGAAGGGACCTGGGAGGTCATCTAGTCCAGGGCTTTTCAACCGGTGGTACGCGTACCACCGGTGGTACGCGAGCACGTGGCTGGTGGTACACGATGTCACCTTCCTCCCCCCCACCTCCCCCTTGCTCCTTCCTAGCTTACTTGCTGCCGGAAAACATGCTGCTGCAGGAACCTACCAGGCCGCGCGAAGAGCGCAGGTGCAGAGTGAGACCCCGCCCTCCCCTGGGACTCATTGTGCAGCAACCATGTTGTCCTCCCCCCAGAAACAAGCGTGAGCCTGAAGGGGACAGAGCCATCCACTCCCTCGGCAGGTAGGTGTTTGCGTCCACTCGCGTCCATCTTCCTTTCTTCCCCCGCCCCGCGAGCTTGCGATACCCCTCACGGCCCTCACATTGCCTCCCTCCCGGGGCTTGAGAGATTTCCCCCTCTCCTCTTCCCGATGTGCAATGCAAAGGGGAAAACAAAGCGGCCAGACGGCGCGCGCCCTCCCTGAGGATTCATCCTTTGGCAGCAGGTGGGAATCGAGGCCCACATTTGTTTTCCTGATGCGCGCCAGGGCAGGTGAAGCCATCAGAATGCGGGTGTGGAGGGGAAAACGCGCCCGACTCCCTCCCCCCCAACTGTTGGCAACTCCGTACAGGTGGCCCTGACCTCCGCTGACTGGAGCCCATTGGCGGAGGTTGGGGCCGGCCGTATGGAATCGCCAGCTCATCCGTATGGCCAGCCCCGACCTCCGCAAGTGGAAAGCGAGGGAGATTGCCAGGAGCACGAATCGGCGCGTGCTGAAAAACGCCGATCTCACGCTGCTGCAATCTCCCTCGCTCCGTTTCAGCTTGCTTTCTCTTGCAGCAAGGGAAGCTGAAACCGAGCGAGGGAGATTGCCAGGAACACAAATCGGCCGATCTCGCGCTGCTGCAATCTCCCTCGTTCTGTTTCAGCTTGCTTTCTCTTGCAGCAAGGGAAGCTGAAACCGAGCGAGGGAGATTGCCAGGAACACAAATCGGCCGATCTCGCGCTGCTGCAATCTCCCTCGTTCTGTTTCAGCTTGCTTTCTCTTGCAGCAAGGGAAGCTGAAACCGAGCGAGGGAGATTGCCAGGAACACAAATCGGCCGATCTCGCGCTGCTGCAATCTCCCTTGCTCCGTTTCAGCTTGCTTTCTGGAAGAGAAAGTCGGGCCGCCTCCGCGGGTGCTGCTCTAGTGCGGAGAGTGAGAGGCCGGTCCCCATTCAGCCTGCCAGCCCTGGGAGAGCCCTGCGCGAGCGGCTCACCGGCCCCCGAATCCTGTCTTTCGAGCAGGAGCGGTCTTCCCTGCTTGCCCTTAGTTGGTGCCCGCCCCGCTTTTCACAAGCCCTGCTATGCTGCCGCCGGTTTCCAGCAGCGGGAGGCTCCGGGATGAGGGCCTGTTGGGGGTGAAGGAGTTGGGGCTGCTCCGGCGGGCCGATTCTGTGGCAGTGGGGCATACTGGTGCCCTGCGCTGCACTCCACTGCAGGGGCCGCCCTGGGAAAGGTGGAAGCGCAGCTGTAGTCCGGGACGGTCAACCGCTCCGAGCCCTGTCTGGCCGGCTTTGTGCCTCCCCCAAGAGCAGCTGGTTGTGAGTTGCTAGCGAGCGCTTCCCTGAGTGCCAGATCTCCCCCCACCCGGGACTCCGGCCGCATCTGTAGAAGGCGACCGGGGCGAAGGGCGCTCCTACCCCGCGGTCCACAGCAGCATTGTTGGCGTGCGTGGATTGACTCTGAGCGAATACGAGGTGTTTCTGTTGCTGGAATAAAGCTTATTAAATGAGCTAGCAACCTCCAAGTATCATTGATAGATCTTCCCCAACTCCATGATTGTTAAGTGAACCTGGTTTCCCCACTAACTTTGCTTGTCAGAAGGTTGCAAAAGGCGATCACATGACCCTGGAACAATGTGACCATCATAAATATGAACAGATTGCCAAGCATCCGAATGTAAATCACATGACCCTGGGGATGCTGCAACGGTCATAAGTGTGAAAAATGGTCATAAGTCACTTTTTCCAGTGCCATCGTAACTTTGAACAGTCACTAAGTGAATTGTTGTAAGTCGAGTACTACCTGTACTTTATCATTTTTTTTCCTTTTTTTTGGTCAAGTTTTTGACACCTTGCTGGACGACTGGTGGTACTCGGACATTGCCTTGTCCTAAAAGTGGTACAATGGACGAAAAGGTTGAAAAGCCCTGTTCTAGTCCAGCCCCCGGTTGCAGTGTCCCCCCCGGGGGGGAAGGTCACACGATCCCCTTTGGTGACCTTCTAACAAGCAAAATCAGTGGGGAAGGCGGATTCACTTAACAACCGGGTTACTAACTTGTCAACTGCAGTGATTCACTTAACGACTGTGGCAAGAAATGTCGTCAAATGGGGAGAAACAGTCACTTAACAACTGTCTCGCTTAGCACCAGGAACGTTGGGCTCAATTGCAGTCATAAGTTGAGAATTACTGCTTACAGGTTTCTACATAGTATGCGTTACGAAACTGGACGCGCTTAGTAAAAAGGCATGCATGCCTATCAGACTCCTTCTGATATTTGCAAGAGTAAGTTGCCTCTCATATGCTTAACCAGTTTGCTAATTTTTGAGGCAGAATTTCTTAATGCACAACTACTAGCCGGGCAGCATTTGCTCAAGCTTTGTTTAATCCAATATTCTTTTGCAAACATCTCAGCTTCCAGATTGCATTAGAAATTAAAAGATCTTTTCCACTCACGTCTGACCTATGGGAAAATACATTTTATAATTCCAGAAGCTGCTAGGACAGCCTTGCATGCATTGTGGGACACGAAACGTGAGTTTCTGACTGCTGGGATCATCTCCCCATTTGTAAATTTTAACCAGAAAATTAACTCTCTGTATAACGTAATGGTCCAATTACAGTATAGACATGTAATAATGGAGTCGGGGGGGGGGGGAGGAAGAGGGAAGGATCTGCAATGGGACCCCCCAGCCTAGTAGGCAATCCCTACGAGGAACTTGCACCCCCCTCCCAGGGAACGGTTGCTGGAATTGGGTATGTGTAGTTTAACGAAGAGAAGGGTGAGGGGTGACATGATAGCAGTGTTCCAATATCTCAGGGGCTGCCCCAAAGAAGAGGCAGTCAAGCTATTCTCCAAAGCACCTGAAAGCAGGACAAGAAGCAATGGATGGAAACTAGTCAAGGAGAGAAGCAACCTAGAACTAAGGAGAAACTTCCTGACAGAGAGGACAATTCACCCGTGGAACCACCTGCCTCCAGAAGCGGTGTATGCTCCAACACTGGAAGTTTTTAAGAAGAGACTGGACAGCCATTTGTCTGAAATGGTATAGGGCAGGGGTCGGCAACCTTGGCTCTTTTATGACTCGCGGACTTCAACTCCCAGAATTCCCGAGCCAGCATAGCTGGCTCGGGAATTCTGGGAGTTGAAGTCCGCGAGTCATAAAAGAGCCAAGGTTGCCGACCCCTGGTATAGGGTTTCCTGCCTTAGCAGGGGGTTGGACTAGATGACCTCCAAGGTCCCTTCCAACTACTTCTTCTTCTTCTTCTTCTTCTTATTATTATTATTATTATTATTATTATTATTAAGAAATAACCTCAGGGCGGGGTGGGCTGACTTCTGCAAAAGCCCCCCCCCATGCCTCTCCCCCCCTCCCCACCCCTCAAGCACGGTGGTGGGGGACTAGGCCGCTCTTACGCCCCCTCCAGTCAAGAATTTATTGGGGGACCCCCCTCCATCACCCGACTTCCACGGGGAAAAGGTTGGAGGGGGGGTCCACGAGGAGAGGCGAGCCCCCACCCCACCCGCCGCCGCCGCCGGAGGACTCACAGAACTCGGCGATGTAGAAGGAAACGACGTAGTTCTCCTCGCACCAGTCGAGGGTGGACGTCGGCGGGCCCCAGTAGCCGGCGCGGTCGCCGGCGGGAGCCATGGCCGGTCGGAGGGCCGAGCGAGGAGGAAAGGAAGCGCCCGCCGCCGCATCCGCTCTTCTCCGGGGACCTTCGGGCCAGCTGACCCCGCCTTCCCGCCGGCTTTGAGGCGGGGCGGCGACGGCGGGGTCCCGCCTGCGAGGCCTGGAGGGCAAGGCCTCTGGGTTGCCATGGCGACCGGAGGGCGAGCCGCCCGCAAGGCTTGCCGGGCCGGGGTTCTAACGTCGCCATGGCGACCGGCGGGCCAACCGCCCGCGTAGGCTTGCCGGGGTGGGGCTCTGCGTTGCCACGGCGACCGGCGGGCCAACCGCCCGCGGAGGCTTGCCGGGGTGGGGCTCTGCGTTGCCACGGCGACCGGAGGGCGAATGGCGCCCCCGCAAGGCTTGCCGGGCCGGGGCTCTACGTTGCTATAGCGACCTCCGGGCGTTCTCTTTCCCTGCTGGGTCTCTCAGGCTGGGCCTCACAGGCATGCCAAGATGCTAGCCCTCATGGAGGTAAGGGAAAGGTCCCAGAATGCTGGCTGGCGTGGGTGTGGGTGTGGGTGTGGGTGTGTGTGGGAATTCTGGGAATGGAAGTCTAAAGCATCTTGAAATTTGACAAGGTTGAGAAACATTAACCCTAGGGTACCAATGAGATGCAGGAGTGAATAAAACTTTATTTTGGGGGTCACCTGTTTTTTGAAAGAAAGAAAGAAATTGGTGATCTACCTAGAAGACTTGGGATCAGGTGGGGAAATATGGAAGGGTAAGCCTCACATCTGAAATAGCAATAATAAATGAATATACAGGTAGTCCTCGACTCACAACAGTTCATTCAGTGACTGTTCGAAGTTACAACGGCACTGGAAAAAAGTGACTTCTGATCTGTTTGTGCACTTGCAACCTTGGTCACATCCCCAGGATCGTGTGATCAAAATTCCGATGCTTGGCAATTGGTTCACACTTACTTATTTATTTATTTATTCATTCATTCAATTTGTATACTGCCCTTCTCCCGTAGGACTCAGGGCGGTTCACAAGGTTTTTTAAAAAAAAAAACAACAATGCACCAATTACAAAACTTAAAATCACAAAAACTTACAAACCAATTACAAAAACTTAAAACTTAGGGCTGTTGCTGCGTCCCAAAGTCCTGTAATCCCCTTTTTGCAACTTTATTATTTTATTCTAAACCAACCAAACAAAATGCAATAACATACACTCAGCCCTAATCACAAAAAAAAGAAAGGCAAAAATTGTGTACGAAAAAGGAGGAAAAAATTGGTCAATTAAATTTAACATTTAACGTACGGGATCCACCTTGGCTGAGTGCTAAAAGAAAAGAAAAAAAAACACCCAATAAATTGTCTCCTTTTAACAAATACATGCATACAGGGAGTCCTCGGCTTATAACCACAATTGAGCCTAGAATTTATGTTGCTAAGTGAGAAATGTGTTAAGCGAGTTCTGCCCTGTTTTACGACTTTACTTGCCACATTTGTTAAGTGAATCACTGCAGTTGTTAAATGAGTAACATGGTTGTGAAGGGAATTCGGCTTCCCCATTGACTTTGCTTGTCAGAAGGTCGCAAAAGGGGACCGCGTGCAACCGTCATAAATATGAACCAGTTGTCAAGCGTCTGAATGTAAATCACGTAACCATAAGGATGCTGCAATGGTCATAAGTGTGAAAAATGGTCATCAGTCACTTTTTTCAGTGCCATTATAACTTTGAACGGTCACTAAGAAAGTAGAGGATTACCTGTATATAAAATAAAAAGAAGAAGAAATAGCAACTAAGCATTACAATAATCTTCAAATCCTTCTGTTAATCACCCGTTATTATATTTAGTGCGTAAAAAAGACCACAAACGGTTTCCAGTCTCTTATATAGCTGTCTTTAAGTTCTATAGTACTGTACTTGTGCATTTGGTTTTTCTTGCCTAAATGTAGAACCTTGCTTTTTTCACCAGCTTCCTTTTGTTAGATAGCGCCCAATGTTCATCAAGATCCTCCTGTATCTTCAGCCTGTCTTCTGGATGTCCACACAGATTGAGGAACTCAATCTGATTAATCTGTTGTCTGATTAACTATCCACCGTTGTTCGGCTGGGGAAAACTGCAAAGCTGAGTGATCAAGGCCAATCCAGAAGGGGGCAGTGGATTTACACTGATTTCAGGATCAAGAAACGGCATTTGTCTCCCTTTGACGGAGCCCAAACAGCTGCCAAGTTCCCCCCCGCCCCCCAATCCCGACAGAAAATGCATCACTTTATGCAGAGAAGAGATAAACTGAACAATGGTGGGATTCAAATCTTTTGCAGAAGTCCCAAGCAGAAATTCTCCCTGAGAAATTCAGATTTTTCTTTCATAAAGTCTTGGAAGATCAGCAGATCGAAGCACAGGTTTTGTGAGGGTGAAGGTTCGTTCTTGTGGGTTTGGTTTGCGAACGTTTCCTTACCTGATGAGGTAACATCGTCAGCAGAGTTTAGGGAACATCAGTGTCCGTGTTCTTCTGTTTATAAGGGCTTCAGGTGTGGGTGTGTCAAATGAGGGTCTTGTGATGGGTCAGGTGTGAGACATCATGGAGAGGCTTGTGATGGGTCTAGGACAGGGCTAGGCAACCTTGGCCCCTTCATGACTTGTGGACTTCAACTCCCAGAATTCCTGAGCCAGCCTGGGGGAACTGTGGCCCCTTAACGACTTGTGGACTTCCAGAATTCCTGAGCCAGCCTGGGGGAACCATGGCCCCTTCATTACTTGTGGACTTCAACTCCCAGAATTCCTGAGCCAGCGTGGGGAAAACTTTGGCCCCTTCATGACTTGTGGACTTCAACTCCTAGAATTCCTCAGCCAGCGTGGGGGAACTATGGTCCCTTCATGACTTGTGGACTTCAACTCCCAGAATTCCTGAGCCAGCATGGGGGAACTATGGCCCCTTCATTACTTGTGGACTTCAACTCCCAGAATTCCTGAGCCAGTGTGGGGGAACTATGGTCCCTTCATGACTTGTGGACTTCCAGAATTCCTGAGCCAGCATGGGGGAACTATGGCCCCTTCATGACTTGTGGACTTCAAGAATTCATGAGCCAGCATGGCTGACTCAGGAATTCTGGGAGTTGAAGTCCATGAGTCATAAAAGAGCCAAGGTTGCTTACCCCTGGTCTAAGATGAGTCTAGGATCCCCTAAACTCTGATGAAGATGTTACCTAGCCTGGTAATGAAACGTTCGAAAACCCACCTACAAACTCAGAGAACAAACCCTCACCCTCATCCTACACCTGAACTACAGATATTTGCCACTATTGCATAGATTTTGTACCACACAGTGTTTCTGGGAGGAAATTGACATATTTCTTGATGAGATGATACACAATAGGCTAGAAATGCAAAGCTGCGTTCAGACAGTATGCTAAACTACAGGTAGTCCTTGACTTACAGCAGTTTGTGTAGTTACCGTTCAAAGTTACAACGGCAGTGAAAAAAGTGACTGATGACTCTTTTTCACAGTTGCACCTTAGCAGCATCCCCATGGCCACGTTATCAAAACTCAGAGGCTGGGCAACTGGTTCCTATTTATGACCGTTGTTGTGTGCCAAGGTCATGTGATCCCCTTTTGTGACCTTCTGACAAGCAAAGTCGTTGGGGAAGTCAGATTCACTTAACCGAGTTCCTAACCTATCAACCGCAGCGATTCACTTAACAGCTGAGGCAAGAAAGGTTGAAAAATGGGGCAAAAGTCACTTAAGAAAGGTCTCACTGAACAACAGAAATTTTGGGCTCAGTTGTGCCAACCTGGAACTCCCGACTTCCTGCCGGCTTCCCCACTGACTGCTTGGGGAAGCCGGCAGGAAGTCACCTCACCATGAAATTTGGTTAATGTCATGTGGCCGGCATGACTAGACACCAGAGGCACACGGAACGCTGTTACCTTCCCACCGGAGTGGTCCCTATTTTTCTACTTGCATTTTTACGTGCTTTCGAACTGCTAGGTTGGCAGAAGCTGGGACGAGTAACAGGAGTAACAGGCGCTCACTCTGCTACGCGGCACTCAGGATTCGACCCGCCAAACTGCCGACCTTCTGATCAACAAGCTCAACGTCCTAACCCACTGAGCCACCGCGTCCCTATATATATATATTTATAAATTTATATATATATTGCCCCCAACAATCTGGGTCCTCAATTTATCAACCTCGGAAGGATGGAAGGCTGAGTCAACATCAGTTAGGATCGAACTCCTGGCAGTGAGCAGAATCAGCCTGCAATATTAACCAGAGTGCCACCATGGCATTTATTTATAGCAATAGCTCTTACTGCCCCCAATAATCTGGGTCCTCATTTTACCGGCCTCAGAAGGATGGAAGGCCGAGTCAACCTTGAGCCAGTCAGGATCGAACTGCTGGCAGTGGATAGAATTAGCCTGCAATACTGCATTCTAAGCACTGCAGCCCCACGGCTCCAATTGTCATTGTTAAGTCGAGGTTTTCAGACTTAACAGAACAACAGAGTTGGAAGGGACCTTGGAGGTCTTCTAGTCCAACCCTTTGCTCAAGCAGGAGACCCTAAGTCAGTGATGGCGAACCTTTTACAGACCGAGAACCCAAACTGCAACCTGAAACCCACTTATGTATCATCGGGTGCCAGGTGGGCGTGGCCCTTTTGGTTGGGTGTGGCCAGTTGGGTTGGCGGTGTTAACGGCAGATTGGGTGGGACTAAAAAGTTCAATCAATCAATTCCAACTTTGCGAGAACTTTTTTTTCCCCATGAGAAGTTGATTAATTGAACCTTTTTTTTGGGCGGGGGGGGGGTACATGGCCAAGGCCTAAAGCGAAAAGGTTTTATAAAACCCAGCTGAAGGCCTAGTACTGGGGCGACAGCATGCGTGCCCACAGAGAGGGCTCTGCGTGCCACCTGTGGCACCCGTGCCACAGGTTCGCCACCACGGCCCTGTGTCATTTCAGACAAATGGCTGTCCAGTCTCTTCTTAAAAACTCCCAGTATTGGAGCATTCAGAGCTTCTGGAGGCAGGTGGTGGAACCACTGGTGGAGCAGTGGGCTAAGGCCTCCTTAAGTAACACCAGCTGCCTGCAATTAGTGCAGGTTCGAGTCCCACCAGGCTCAAGGTTGACTCAGCCTTCCATCCTTCCAAGGTAGGTAAAATGAGGACCCAGATTGTTGGGGGCAATTAAGCTGACTTTGTAATAATGCCGCTTGGGGTGTGTGTGAAAGCCCTAACAAGCAGGCATATACATAGAATGAAGGCTACTGCTAAGCTTGTAAGCCGCCCTGAGTCTTCGGAGAAGGGCGGGATATAAATGGAATTAAAATTAAATAAAATAAAAATAAATCAATAAATTGTTCTAACTGTCAGGACATTTCTCCTTAATTCTAGGTTGCTTCTCTCCTTGATGAGTTTCCATCCGTCGCTTCCTGTCCTGACTTCAAGTGCTTTGGAGAACAGCTTGACTCCCTCTTCTTTGGGGCAGCCCTTCAGATATAGGGACACTGCCGTCGTGTCGCCCCTACTCCTGCTTTTCATTATGGGACTTCATTATGGATTTTTCCCCCCTCCTAAGTGAATGTGGATGTTACAGAAAAAGAGACGACCTGGGAAAAAAGCCAGCGATTGTCCAATTCTTCCTATTTCCTGTCCAGGGTTAGGCAATCTTTGGCACTTCTCACTTCCCTCAAGAGTGAGCTAAAAGCACAACTGGCAACATCTTTTTTTTTCCCTCTAAGGGAAATCCCAGGGATCGGTAAATAAATAAACTTTGCAGAATTGCCTGGAGAAATGAAGAACATCGCCCCCCCCCACCCCAAGGCCCTGTGTTCGTACAACTGGTTGGGAAAAGCCGAGGCCACATTTAAGTGTCACACCAAGCTTAGTTTTTAACGGTTGTTTCTTTTGGGGTGATTTAGCTCCATTGTGTAAGACTGGGCCTTTAAATTGCATATTTTTTTTTTTTTGACCTGGAAAGTCAAACCAGGCCAACAAGGTCACGCAGAGTGGAGTTTCACTGGAAAGGGAATATTTTTTTTTTTTGTAGAGAAGAGTGTTGAGCGTTAATTGCATTCTCTTCCTTCCTCATTCAGGACAAGGAGAAGAATGACGGGATTGTGTAGGATACAGGCCTAATTTCAACCCCCTCGGTCAAAAACAGAGAGGAGCTTTTACCAACAAGGTGAAAGGGCAATCAGGTGGTTTAATGGAAGGAACGGAGAGGGAATCGGGATCAAATCAAATCAGGCAGAAGCCACTGGAATCAGGTGGTCCTTCAAGTAATCAGGCCCTAAAAGCAGACATGTTATGTGGACATGCTAAGCCAAGGCATGCCCATCGCTAGCCATGACTCTGCATTCTGAACGAGTTTAGAGCTTTTGGGCTAGTCTTCAAGGGCTGCCCCGTGTAGAGTGCGTTGCAGTAGTCAGGTCACGAGGGGGGGGCCCTGAAGAGTTGCATTCTGGACCAGTTCAAGCTGCTGGCTAGTCTTCAAGGGCTGCCCTGTGTAGAGTGCGTTGCAGTAGTCAGGTTGCGAGGGGTGTGTGTGTGAAGAGTTGCATTCTGGACCAGTTCGAGCTGCTGGCTAGTCTTCAAGGCCAGCCCCTTGTAGAATGTGCTGTAGTAGATAGTCCTTGACTTACAACAGTTCATTACAACTGACTCATATTTATGACGGTTGCAGTGTCCCGGGATCCTGCGATCCCCTTTTATGACTTTCTGACAAGCAACGTCAATGGGGGAAGCCGGATTCACTTAGCCACCCTGTTACTAACTTAACAAAACTGCAGTGATTAACAACTGTGGCAAAAAAAGACCATAAAACCAGACAAAACTCACTTAACAAATGTCTCCCGTTGGCAACGTATATTGTTGGTTCCATTGTGGTCATAAATCAAGGACTACCTGAATGTCAGGCTGTGAACTGGCAAAGGCATGAAGAGGGGAATTCTGGATCAGTCTGGAAAAGTCTTCAAGGGCAGCCCTTAGGTGGAGCGTGTTGCAGTAGTCACGTTGTGAATTGATTAGGGCAGGGGTAGGCACAATTGGCTCTTTTATGATTCGTGGACTTCAACTCCCAGTCCGCAAGTCTTGAAGGGGCTATAGTTCCCCCATGCTGGCTCAGGAATTCTGGGATTTGAAGTCCACCAGTCACGAAGGGGCCATAGTTCCCCCATGCTGGCTCAGGAATTCTGGGAGTTGAAGTCCACCAGTCACGAAGGGGCCATAGTTCCCCCATGCTGGCTCAGCAATTCTGGGAGTTGAAGTCCACGAGTCACGAAGGGGCCGTAGTTCCCCCATGCTGGCTCAGGAATTCTGGGAGTTGAAGTCCACCAGTCTTGAAGGGGCTATAGTTCCCCCATGCTGGCTCAGGAATTCTGGGAGTTGAAGTCCACGAGTCACGAAGGGGCCATAGTTCCCCCATGCTGGCTGAGGAATTCTGGGAGTTGAAGTCCACCAGTCATGAAGGGGCCGTAGTTCCCCCATGCTGGCTCAGGAATTCTGGGAGTTGAAGTCCACGAGTAACGAAGGGGCCATAGTTCCCCCATGCTGGCTCAGGAATTCTGGGAGTTGAAGTCCACGAGTCACGAAGGGGCCATAGTTCCCCCATGCTGGCTCAGGAATTCTGGAAGTCCACCAGTCATGAAGGGGCCATACTTTCCCCATGCTGGCTCAGGAATTCTGGGAGTTGAAGTCCGCGAGTCCTAAAAGAGCCAAGGTTGCCCTGGACTAGGGCATGAAGCAATGCAAGAACAGTGCTTGGAGAAGGCTAGTGAGAACCAGTGGGGCACAATGCACCACCCTCGCACACTCACACACATAAATGATGTTTCCTTTTAGTGCTGTCTTTTTTCCCCCCTATCCAGAATGCAGGAGAGGCCATTTACTAGCCATAAACTTTTACAGATCTTTTAATGATCGTGGGGGAGGGGGGGACTTCCTGCTTCAGTTTCTCTTTTGTTGGGGGGGGGAGGTTGGACGAGATGGGAGGGGGTAGCTCTGCAGGCCTTTCTCTGACCCCTCTCCCTTTTACCCTTACGATATTCCAGGCTTTCAATCTTCCAAGTCTCCAAGATGGGAGGAAAGCCATTTAAAAACTTTCAGGGGAAATCCCAGCTTTTATTTTTATGCCCCCAGACCCTGCAGTGTTCAGTAAAGGCGGTCCTCGCAACCATTCCTTTACCGATCACTGGAAATTCAACAGGACTGAAAAATGGGACGGATGACCAGCCGTCACACTTAACAAGCCGTTGCAACATCCCCAGGGTCATGTGACCAAAATTCCAGGACTTGGCAACTAGCTCTTGTTCATGAGGGTCCAACGTTCCCAGGACCTCCTAGCCCAGGGGTCAGCAACCTGAAACCGCAAAAGAGCCACTCGGAACCGGTTCCGTCATACACACAAAAAAGTGGGAGCCGCAAAATGTGCGCGTGCATTTGGGCATGCACATGCATGGGCAAAACAAGCAAAAAATACACCACCCCCTACGCCCGCACCGCATCCTGAGCTGCACGCACCTGTCGCTGCCCAGTGCCGCCAGCTTACGCAGGGGGGGAGAGACGGACTCGCAGGCGACGGGCACTGGGTTGCAGCGGCGTCTTCAGCCCGGGCACCGCCGGAGCCACCCGAGCGCCCTCTCCCGGGACCTCCAAACCTCTGCGTTTGATGAATGCAGCAGCTCTTCAAATGTGGAGGTGGAGGTTTGGGGAGCTGCGCAGCTCTCTAAACCGCCGCTGCCCCGTTTGCAGAGCTGCTGCATTCCTCCGCGTTTGAAAGAAACACGAACAAACGCAGCAGCTGTGCAAAGAGGACGGTAGGAGTTTGGAGAGTGCGTGTGCACCTCTCCAAACCGCTGCCGTCCCATTTGGAGACCTGCCGCGTTCGTTCATGTTTGATGAGCGCGGCAGACCTCCGAACGGGACGGCGGCGGTTTGCAGAGGTGCGCATGCACTCTCCAAACTGCCGCCGCCCGTTGGGAGGCCTGGCGCGCTCATCAAACATGGACAAACATGGCAGCTGTGCAAACGGGCCACGGCAGCTTTCCCAATGAGCGGCGCTACTGCCCGTTCAGGCGGAGGTGCGCGCGCACCACTGCCCATTCGAAGAGGTGCGTGCGCACCGGGCGACACGGAGCTGCAGGAGACGGCTCAAAGAGCCGCATGCGGCTCCAGAGCCGCGGGTTGCCGACCCGTGTCCTAGCCAGATTGGGACCTCCTAGCCAGATTCAATTAACAGCCATGTTACTAACTTATCAACTGCAGTGATTAACAACTGTGGCAAGAGAGGTCGTAAAAACAGTGCCAAATGCACTTAACAAGTGTCCTCCCTTAGCGACAGAAATTTGGGCCTCCGTTGCAATCCTAATGCGAGGGCTATCTGTACACCCATTGAGGCAGAACTTAGGTGGCGACGTTAGAGACACTCCGATCAGTCAGCTTTTGCTGATCAAGAATTAAATGCACGCCCTACTTGTTATTTTACGAGTTTCTGATTTATTTATTTTTTTACTTTTGAAAAAGTACGGTATTGAGGTGGCTCGGATTTTAAAACTAATTCCTTAGAAGTAGTTCCTGTGTTGGAACAGAGGTCAGCAACCTTTCTCGGTTGGCGGACCGGAGGAAGAGGGAGGGGGAAGCATTTTACCCACAGGCGTGTGTGCGGCCATGCCGCAAATGGGGCAGGGCTAGCGCCCGCGTGATACTCACCAACACTGCGCCTTGTTTCTGCGCCCTGCGGGACAGCGGCGGTTGCGCCTTGCAGCACGGTGGTGGCCCACTTTTGTGCCCAGTGGTGTGGTGGCACCCATTTTTGCACCCTATGGTGCGGGGGCAGCCCGTTTTTGCGCCCCTTGGCACGGCATCCTGTTTTTGCGCCCTGTGGCCGCAGCACTAAGACAAGTGAGAGTGCGTGTGCACACGCAGCCTTTCTACAAAAAAAATCAAAGCTATTTGGAAAAATATAGACAGGTAGTCCTCCTCTACTTTCAACAGTTCTTTAGTGACCCTTCAAAGTTACAAGGGGACTGAAAAAAGTGACTTATGACTGTTTTTCACACTTATGACCTTTGCACCATCCCCGTAATCAAGGGATCAAAATTCAGATGCTTGACAACTGGTTCGTATTTATGACGGATCTTGTGTTGATATTTTATGATCCTCTGACAAGCAAAGTCAATAAAAGGGGGCAAAACTCACTTTACCAATTTCTCGCTCAGCAACCGAAATTCTGGGCTCCATTCTGGCCGTAAGCCGAGGACTTACCTGTACAACGAGACTGACATATTTTTTTAAAAAAGAAATACCTACCAAAGTTCTGCATGTATGCAGGAGAAATGCACAGGAGCGTGATTTTCCCAAATCTTTTTTTTTTTTAAAGAGCAGGGGTCTTCAAACTTGGCCCTTTTATGACTTGTGGACTTCAACTCCCAGAATTCATGAGCCAGCATGGGGGAACTATGGCCCCTTCATGACTCGTGGACTTCAACTCCCAGAATTCCTGAGCCAGCATGAGGGAAATTTGGCCCCTTCATGACTTCAACTCCCACAATTCCTGAGCCAGCATGAGGGAAATTTGGCCCCTTCATGACTCGTGAACTTCAACTCCCACAATTCCTGAGCCAGCATGAGGGAAATTTGGCCCCTTCATGACTCGTGGACTTCAACTCCCAGAATTCCTGAGCCAGCATGGGGGAACTATGGCCCCTTCATGACTGGTGGACTTCAACTTCCAGAATTCCTGAGCCAGCATGGGGGAACTATGGCCCCTTCATGACTCGTGGACTTCAACTCCCAGAATTCCTGAGCCAGCATGAGGGAAATTTGGCCCCTTCATGACTCGTGGACTTCAACTCCCACAATTCCTGAGCCAGCATGAGGGAAATTTGGCCCCTTCATGACTTGTGGACTTCAACTCCCAGAATTCCTGAGCCAGCATGGGGGAACTATGGCTCCTTCATGACTTGTGGACTTCAACTCCCAGAATTCCTGAGCCAGCATGAGGGAAATTTGGCCCCTTCATGACTCGTGGACTTCAACTCCCACAATTCCTGAGCCAGCATGAGGGAAATTTGGCCCCTTCATGACTTCAACTCCCACAATTCCTGAGCCAGCATGAGGGAAATTTGGCCCCTTCATGACTCGTGAACTTCAACTCCCACAATTCCTGAGCCAGCATGAGGGAAATTTGGCCCCTTCATGACTCGTGGACTTCAACTCCCAGAATTCCTGAGCCAGCATGGGGGAACTATGGCCCCTTCATGACTCGTGGACTTCAACTTCCAGAATTCCTGAGCCAGCATGGGGGAACTATGGCCCCTTCATGACTCGTGGACTTCAACTCCCAGAATTCCTGAGCCAGCATGAGGGAAATTTGGCCCCTTCATGACTCGTGGACTTCAACTCCCACAATTCCTGAGCCAGCATGAGGGAAATTTGGCCCCTTCATGACCTGTGGACTTCAACTCCCAGAATTCCTGAGCCAGCATGGGGGAACTATGGCTCCTTCATGACTTGTGGACTTCAACTCCCAGAATTCCTGAGCCAGCATGAGGGAAATTTGGCCCCTTCATGACTCGTGGACTTCAACTCCCACAATTCCTGAGCCAGCATGGGGGAACTATGGCTCCTTCATGACTTGTGGACTTCAACTCCCAGAATTCCTCAGCCAGCATGCCTGGCTGAGGAATTCTGGGAGTTGAAGTCCACAAGTGATAAAAGGGCCAAGTTTGAAGACCCCTGAAGTAGATCAATCCCCCAAGAACGCTGCCTTCTGAGGCGGCAGACTCTGAAAAAACAAACTAACGTTAAATTGCAGGGCCCAGATTGGGATTCGTTTATTTTGCTTAGATCATCGCTTTTTCCAAGATATGTTCTTTTTTTCCCCCCTACGCGGCTTGCAAATATTTGACATCCAGGCTGGCAGGGAAGTTTTCCATCTTATCCGGCTGAATCCGGAGAGCCGACAGTTGAAAGCAGCCTTCCGTTGCACGGATTGGCCCAGAGGGCAAGAGAGAAAATGAAATTGTTTCAGCCAAAAATGTCAGTTGGGTGGAAAATGAACAGGGCTTTGTAAAGCCTTGGGAAAGCGTTGGGAGACGTGCGTAATGTTTGCCTTACACTTAACTCGGCTTTAGCCCTGACGCAACCAGAAGAGAAGAGAGCCAGGTTTAAAGGGAAAGGGGGGGGGTTTCATTTCCCAGGATGGTAAAACAACAATGGTGGTGGTGCAGAGAGTCCTCGACTTACGACCACAATTGGGCGCAAAATTTATTCTGCTAAGTGAGACAGTCATTGAGTGAAATATTTTACAGACTTCCTTGCCGCCGATGTTACTGCTTAAGTGGTTAAATTGGCAACCCGGTTGTTAAGCGAATCGGGGCTTCCCTCGCTGACTCTGCTTGACAGAAGGTCGCCAAAGGGGATCACGAGAACCTGGGGCACTGCAACCGTCATAAATATGAGTCAGTTGCCAAGCTGACTGGCCAAATGTTGATCACATGACTAAGCCTCCAAGCGAGTCGTAAGTCACTTTTCCCAGTGCCGTTGCAACTTTGAATGGGCGCTAAAGGAATGAATGGTTGTAAGTCAAGCGTTACCTGTATCTGAAGGATACCGTGGATCGGTGGTCCTCAATCTGTGGGCTGCAGCCCGTTACCAGTCCATTTGCAACCGGGCTGCATGAGTGGCTGGCTGCTGTGTGCGCACGTGCACGCACGCAGCCCCCCTCAAGCGAACATTGTGGGTGCCTGTGGCACTTGGGGCCTCCCTCACACGAGGGTCGTGGACACTTGCAGCCCCACTTGCGTGGACACTCGTCACCCCACCTGTGTGAGTGCTCAGGGATTAACTCGCTCGCACGAGCATTGCAGACGCTCAGAGCCTCACTTGTGCAAGCGTCACAGGTGTGCTCGGCCCCGCTCACACTAGCAACCTGCACACAGGCATACACGCATGCATTTGCAGCTGCCCCTCCCACTAACCATTCCCGTTTCCCCTCTCCCCCCCTCTGGGCTGCCAATCCGTAAAGGTTGGGGAACTCCAAAGGGTCCTAAAGATAATAAAAATACAAAAAAGACACAGGTTGCTCACAGCAAGCCTGGGGTTCCTAACAAAAATGCTAAAGTTGAGAATTCACTAACAGGTAAACCTTTGCATTCCAGGTGTATCCATAAGTGGCACAGAAGATTGGGTCATGCCAGTTTCCGTGTTCTGAAGAAGATGCCAGAGTTCGCAAGAGGTTTGGATCTAAAGGGGTGTAAGGTGTTCTTGGACTGTGCTGTCTGCAAGAAAGCCAAATCCAAGGCAGCAGCAATTCCAAAACGCGCTACACGCCTGTCAACACGCATTTTTGATTTGGTACACACTGACATAGTTGGTCCTTTTGCACCAACACTTGGTGGTAAAAGATATTTCTTGACAATCGTTGATAATTATTCTAGATATGGATATGTATATCCTATGAAAGAAAAATCTGAGACCTTTCAGATCTTTAAAGACTTTGCTAGTCTTGTCTATACCCAATTCGAGGTCAACATTGCCAGAATCCAGAGTGATCGCGGTGCTGAATTCATGTCTCAGCGTTTCCAGGACTGGATGCGTGAGAATGGGATAGTACATCAGACATCTGCTCCTTATACTCCAGCTGAAAATGGGGTGGCAGAACGCAGAAATGGGGTTTTGCAAACCATGATGCGTTGCCTCCTTGAAGATGCTAACCTCAGTCTTCCATACTGGGGTGAAGCTATCAAATATGCTAACCATATCATCAACCGTATTTGGAGTAGTGCGATAAATCAGACCCCTTATTTCATGTTGTATGGACACAAGCCTGATCTCTCACATCTCCATATTTTTGGTTCCTATGCTATGGTGAATATTCCTTTAGCCCAAAGAAAGAAAGGGGGTCCTGCAGCAAAAAGGATGAGATTTATGGGCATTGATGATAATTCAAAATGGAGCAAATACATTGACTCTCATCATGTTATTGTGGTTTCACAATCTGCTACTTTTGAGGAAGATGCTGACTGGTCCAGGATTCATTCTAACGATCCTGGAGTTTATTTTCCTAGAGATGATGTTGCTGATGCCACGCAACCTGATCAAGAATCACAGGAGAATGTTCCTTCCACGAGTTCTTCTCAACCTACTGTTCCGTCTTCGCAAGCCGCCGATGTTGCTGCTGGTGACGATGATGAAGACGAGGACGACACAGAAGAAGAATGGACGGTTGGCCCGAGACGTTCCAAGAGGTCCACAAAGGGAATCCCTCCAAAACGGTATTCGTGGCAAGTAACAAAAACACCTGTACCTTTGATTTGTAATGTAACACTTCCACCTGAGAAGTTCACACAGATCAAACATCTCCCTGAATCAGAACAAGATAAATGGTTTGAGGCAATGCAGGCTGAAATGGACAGTCTAAAGAAACTTCAAGTGTTTACGCCTGCGAGCCCTCCAGCAAACAAGAAAGTTATTGGTACTCGATGGGTCTACAGGATCAAAAAGAAGCCGAATGGTGAGTCGTTGTACAAGGCCAGACTCGTAGCCCAGGGTTTTGCTCAACGTTATCCTGAGGACTATACAAATACATACTCACCCACGGTGCGGACTGAAAGTGTGAAAATTGCTTTAGCCACTGCAACTATCCTTGGCCTGGAAGTTTTCCAGTTCGATGTTGAAACGGCTTATCTTCACGCTGATCTTGATGAAGACATCTACGTCAAAGGTCCTCCAGGTTTCAGACAGCAAGAAGGGGATACCTGGTTTCTACACAAAAGTCTTTATGGTCTGAAACAGTCTGGTTTAATGTGGTACTTATGTCTTTCTGACAAACTAAATTCAATGGGCTTTATTAAGTCCGAAACAGATGAATGCGTGTTTACCAAAAGATCCGGTAATAGGTATGAGATAATTCTTGTTTATGTCGATGATATTGTTTATATTGGTCCAAATGAGCAGATGAGTGAGGTTTTTGCTAAAGCTTTACAAAAGTTTTTCACGTTGAAGTCTTTAGGGTGTATTAACACTTATTTAGGTGTTCAAATTGCCAAAACTCAGAAGGGGTTTAGTCTCACACAAGAAGAGAAGATTGAACAACTGTTATATCACTGTAACATGGAGGACGCTAAGCCTGTGAGTATACCCATGCAAACTGACTTTCACATTTTGGCACATGAACCAAGTCCTGAGTTCGAGGATCAAACACTATATCGCTCAGTCATTGGGTCGCTGCTGTATATTAGTAGTTGGACTAGACCCGACATTGCACTTAGTGTTAATCTTTTATCACGACACGTAGGCAAGGCAAAACAGTTTCATTGGACATGTGTTAAAAGGTTATTGAGGTATCTAAAACACACCAAAGACATGAAGTTGTTGTTGGAACCCACACATACTGACTATGCAGAGTTATGTTGTTTTGCAGATTCAGATTGGGCAAGTGATAAGAAGTCACGGAAAAGTACATCAGGTTACATGATGTTCTTAAATGGATGTCCTGTTTACTGGCATGTGCGTAAACAGAATTTTGTTTCTTGTTCCTCTACAGAAGCTGAGTATGCTTGTGTGTCTGATGCATGCAATTCTTTAACCTGGTTTGATGCTTTAGTCACAGATATCTGGACACATCCGATTCGACCAATCACAGTAATGGAAGATAATGAATCTGTGGTTTATATTTCTGAAACACGTTTTACAGGTTCAAGGTCCAGACACATTGACATCCGATATCAAAACATAAGGCAACTGGTTAAACAAGGTTTTGTGACGTTACAGTATGTGCCTACACGTGATCAAATTGCTGACATGCTGAACAAACCACTTCCTACAGCCCAGCATGAGTATCTGCGTGAGAAGATGTGCCTTACCTGAGTCTTCACTTTGCTGACGAAAGAAGGGGAATGTCACTGCACGTTTTTTTTGTTCGTCAGAAAAGTTCATTTCTAACTGTACATTTCCCCTGCTCTCTGCACCTGTTGTGATAACTTATCTGGTAACCATAGTGAATCCCATATGACTAGCTATGTTATGGTTTCAGTCTGTTTAGTGCGCATGTCTAGAAGAAGTTCCCAGAGTTATTATCTGTATTGTTCTTTTTTCACTTTGCTGTTACTGTCTGTTATGTTAGGATGAAGCTAGCTAGCTCTGTATAATATATATTTAGTTTTTATATTTTGTAAGTAAAAGGTATTTAGTAAGATTATGCGTCGTGTTTTTCTTGCCTTCCTACAAGTGTATCATGCATTCTCTGAAGCACGGTCCGTCGCCCTCTACAAAGGTGATTTTTACCTTGACAGGAACCACAACACCTTGGTCTGCGGACCGGTAGCGGACCGTGGCTCACTAGGAACTGGGCCGTGCGGGCTGCAGCCGAATGCGCAAGCGTGCAAAACTGTATTTGCACAAGTGGAGGGCGTGTGAGGCCATCCCCGCCACCCTGCTGCCGGCGGTCCACAGAGCTGGAATTTTGGGGGACCGCTGAAATAAAACCACACTCCACAAACGCTCTGTCCAATCAATTCTTACATGTAACGTCAGAACTGACATATACCCCAAAAGATATAAATTAAATGCTTTTACAAGAAGGCACATCGGTGGCTGTGTTTCTAACAAAGAAGTCCCGTCATTGTCCTCTCATCACAAGACGTACGGCGCCACGGATCCGTGGCCGTTGTGACATCTCAGGGCCTCTTTCTTGTTCAATCCAGCTGCTCTGCGGTAGTGGCCTTCCCGAATGGTCCTCAGACACCGGATGTTCTTGCCCAAGGCCACGCTTTTGATGGAAGGCAAGTATCTCAACATGGGTTTGGAGAAAGCGGTGTCCACCCCGGTCCCTGACAGGTTGAGCTCTTGCAAAGATGTCAGGCTGTAAAAAACCTTGGGGTTCAAGGATTTCATGTTGGGGTTATTGGATAAGTCCAGCACTTGGAGAGCAGATAGGTCCTTGAAGCCGAAAGGCAAAATGTCCATGAGATGCTGGATTCCGCTGAGTGACAAGTGGGTTAACCCTTTCAGGCCCAAGAAGGCATCTTTCTCAATGACAGACACCGGGTTTCTATCCAGGTTTAAGTAGCGAAGGGGGATCCCTTGAAGATCTGGAATGTTGGTTAATTGGTTCCCCGAGAGATTTAAGCTCTGGATGTTAGGGATGGTTTGATCCGGTGGTCCTCTGGACACCCGGCTGATTAAGTTGTCGGAAAGGTCAACGTTGACGGGTTTCCCTTGACCTTTGAAGGCAAAAACCTCCAGGCTGATCTCCAAGAGGAGGTTGCTGCTGAGGTCCACGTCTCCTAGAGGTGACTGAGAGAAGCAGTCCTCGGGGATGGCCACCAAAGAGTTATGACTCAGATCCAAAGACTCGAGGTAGCGGAGTCGGGAGAAGGTGGCGGGGATGACCTGCGAGATTTTGTTGTAGCTCAGGTCAAGGCCCACCAGGGTGGTGTAACCAGGCCCGGTTAACATGGACTGGTTGATGGCTTCCAGGTGGTTGGCAGATAAGTCCAAATAGGTGGTGTCCAATGGAATGGGGACGGGCACCAGGTGAGATCCGATTCCGCTACAGTCAACTTTGGTGAGGCTAAAGCTGTCGAAGAGGCCAAAGGTCTCCACTTCACAGTGACACCTCGGAAAGCAAGTCCTTGAGGTGCCAAAACAGGGCAGGACTAGCAGCAGGTGGAGCCAAGCCAAGGAAGACATCTCTGGTACCTGCAGAACAACAACAAAAACAACAACACAAGGATGGAAGAAGCGGACGTTACACAGGTGAGGAAGGCAGTCCCTAAAATTCTACGCAGAATCTTCCCCAACAACGTTGATCCAGAACTTCTCTAGAAGGTGACAGCTTGGAAGATGCCCCAGCCTACAGGACTTTCGGCCAGCCAAATACAAGTCCTTGACTTACTTATTGACCACAATGAGCTTCAAATTTCCGTCGCTAAGCAAGGCGGTGGTTCAATGAATTCGAGCCGGTTTTGCAACTTTTTTTCCCGCCGCAGCTGCGACGAGCCAATCGCTGCAGTCGTTCAATTAGCCACCCGCTCGTTAAGCGAATCCGGCTTGTCAGAAGGCTGCAAAAGGGGAATGCATGCTACCCTCATAAATGTGAGCGTCTGAATTTCGATCACGTGACCACGGGGGAGGCCGTGCGAAAACCGGTCACGAGAGTCCCTTTTTTCCCCAGTGCCGTTGTTAACTCCGAATGGTCACTAAACGAACGGCTGTAAGTCAGGGACTACCAGCATGCATTTGTTCTTAAGGCTCATTAACCCGGAGCAATTTGGGACTCCACAGCCTCCGAACAGCTGGATGTCTTCCAGATGTGCTAGGGCAGCTAGGGAATAACTGGCTAAGAACAAAGGAAGTTGTGATCCAGCTAGAGATGGGAAGACCTGGTTGCGGGGGGGGGGGGGGAATGGAAAAAATGGGGGAAAAAACAGGGTTGTTTTTTTTCTTTTTTGCCAAAGCAGTTTGGGAAAAAACAGAAAAAAACCCTGTTTTTCTCCCCAATTTTTCAAGTTTCTTTTTTTTTTCAGGCCTTCCCAGCACAGCTGGTTACTAAGCACCAAACACCCCACAGTCTTCCTCCTCCTCCTCCTCTCCACAAACCCCCCCTCCTTTCTTGCACTGATGATGTTCCCTAGTTTGGTCATAAAACGTCTGCAAGGAAACCACCCAGCTCAGAGAGGACTAAAGACCTCACAGTCATTCTCCTCCTCCTCCTCCTCCTTCCAACCCCCCCTCCCTCCTAGCATTGATGATGTTCCCTAGTTGGGTCATGAAACGTCTGCAAGGAAACCACCCAGCTCAGAGAGCACCAAGGACCCCACAGTCGTCTTCCTCCTCCTCCTCCTCCTTCCAAACCGCCCTCCCTTCTAGCACTGATGATGTTCCCTAGTTGGGTCATGAAACGTCTGCAAGGAAACCACCAAGATCGGAGAGCAGCAAGGACCCCACAGTCCTCCTCCTCTTCTTCCTCCTGATCCCCCCTTCTAGCACTGACGATGTTCCCTAGTTGGGTCATGAAACGTCTGCAAGGAAACCACCCAGCTCAGAGCGCAACGAGAACCCCACAGTTCAGCCCTCGGCTGCAAACCTTCCCTTCCATCGGTTATTCCTTTTTGCCTTGCTAAACTTCGAAAAACCCTGACTTTGCCCCCACTCTGGAAAGCTGCTCTAAATTCAGGAAGTGGAAAAACCTCCCTTCCAAAAGTACAACTAAAGGGCCCGTGAGCTCTTCTCCACCCCTCCCGTAGTAGAATCATGGCATCGTTTGGGAAGCAAAGGCCAGGTTTAGCTCTCTCACCAGGCAGGCCCATCGCTTTCAAAAAGCTGGCTGGCCTGTTTGAAAAAGTGAAACGACTCAACTCCAGGCTGGCTTTCAGAGAAATGGTCCTTTCAAAGGAGAACAAGAAAAGGACGGCAGCTGAAGAGAAGGGAGGTGACGGTAGGAATAAATTATATACAGTAGCCTCCGGAGATGATTAACAGCCTCTATTTTTAAACAGAGACAAGCCAGCCCAAGGGTGAACGAAGCAGGGCAAGATAACTCAAACCCTCCAAATGGTGTTGCTTTTATAACATTTCTTTAAAGCTTCCCCCATTCTCCGAAATGTTTGCCGAGGTTTTACAGCAACCCTGGAGATTTGCAGGTACTTCTCGACTTAAAACCCGTCAAAGCTACCCCGGCACTGAAAACCCCCCGACTTACGACCGTTTTTCACACTCACGGCCGTTGCAGCAACCCCGTGGACCCACGGGATCAAAATCTAGAGGCTTGGCAACCGGCTCATATTTATGACGGTTTGCTGCGTCCCGGAGTCACGTGTCAATCCCCTTTGGCGACCTTCCGACAGGCCAAGTCAACAGCGGAAGCCAGATCCGCTTAAAAAGGAGAGTGGTAAGTGCCTTAACGGCTGCGGTGATTCACTTAACGACGGTGGTAAGGAAACTCGTAAAATGGGGGCAGGCCTTGCTTAAGATCGGTCTCGCTGAGCAACAGAAATTTTGAAGCGATTCACTCCAGTTGTTAAGGGAAGCACACAGTGGTTAAGCACATCTGGCTTTTCCTGTTGAATTTTCCTAAACCAGGGGTAGGCAACCTTGGCTCTTTTATGACTGGTGGACTTCAACTCCCAGAATTCCTGAGCCAGCTATGCTGAGGGGAAAGGGAGAGGTTTCCAGGCTGAGCCATGCCAAATCAGGAATTCTGGGAGCTGAAGTCCACAAGTTATGAAGGGGCCATAGTTCCCCCATGCAAGCTCAGGAATTCTGGAAGTTGAAGTCCACCAGTCATGAAGGGGCCATAGATTCCCCATGCTGGCTCAGGAATTCTGGGAGTTGAAGTCCACCAGTCATGAAGGAGCCATAGTTTCCCCATGCTGGTTCAGGAATTCTGGGAGTCGAAGTCTGCAAGTCATGAAGGGACCATAGTTTCCCCATGCTGGCTCAGGAATTCTGGGAGTTGAAGTCCACGAGTCATAAAAGAGCCAAGGTTGCCTACCCCTGTCCTAAACAGAAGTCAGCTAGGAAGGTCATCAATGTGGATCACATGACCCTGGGACAGTGCAACTGTCATAAATAACATGCCAGTTTGCTCAGCGCCCAAATTCGGATCAGCTGACCCTGGGGGTTTAGATGGGGTTTTCTCAACCTGGGCACTTTCAAGACCTGCGGACTTCAATTCCCAGAATTCCACAGCCATCACTGTTGTCCAGGTTGAAATACCCTGATTTAGACAAGGCTAAACTGCACGGATCAACAACGCTATTCCAGAGTGATCAGCAGAAATTTGCTTTCTGGGCTGAAATTGGAGAAGCCTAACCCTGACCTGACTCCATTTCTCTGTCTCCCAGACACCCCCTCCTTCCTTCCTTTCTTTCTTTCTCTTTCTTTCTTCCTTTCTTCCTCCTCCTCTCTCTCTCTTTCCTGCTCTTTTTCTCTCTCCTCTTTCTCTCTTTTGCTGTCCACATCTCTTTCTTGCTTTCTCTCTCCTTTCTCTCTTGCTCTCCCATCTCTCTCTTTCTCTCTCCTTCATTTTCTCTCATTCTTTCCTTTTTTCTCTCCCGCTTTCCCATCTCTCGCTCCTTTTCTCTCCCCTCCTCTCTCCCCTCCCCTTTGTTCTCTCTCCTTCTTCCCTTCTTTCTCTTTCTTCCTCCCTTTGTCTCTCTCCTCTTTCCCTCTTTCTCCTTTCCTGCTCTTTTCTTTCTTTCTCACTCTTTCACTCTCCCATCTCTCTCTCCCCTTCTCTCTCTCTCCTTCTCCTTCTCTCCTCTTTCCTTTGTTTTTTCTCCTTCTTTCCTGTCTCTTCTTTCTTTTTCTCTCTGCTCTTTCCCTCCCTTTTTCTCCTTCTCTCCTCTTTCCTTTGTTTTTTCTCCTTCTTTCCTGTCTCTTCTTTCTTTCTCTTTCTCTCTGCTCTTTCCCTCCCTTTTTCTCCTTCTCTCCTCTTTCCTGCTCTTTCCTCTCTCCTTTTTTTCTCTCTTTCACTCTCCCACCTCTCTCTCTCCCCTTCTATCTCTCCCTCTCTCCTTCTTTTTCTCTCTCTCTCTCCTCTTTCCCTCTCTTTCTCTTTCTCTCTCCTGCCTGCCTGCAAATTGGGAAGCAAAAACCAACCCAAACCAGCAGCTGGCAAGTTCAGGCTTGCAAGGGCTTGAGGAAAAACCCGGAGTTTGGGGAAAATGAAATGAAGAACCGGCATGGATTTTCCAGAAGCTTGCTCAGGACAGAAAAGGTTACTACTTTTAATCCTAATATGTTAATACTTAATTAACGCATTAACCCAGTGGCAGTTCTGGTCACCCCGATAGAAAAACATGCTGAGTGGCCCAGTGATTAGAATGCAGCTGGCAAGCAAAGTCTGCCCACAGCCTGGCAAAACACACACAATGGTCTCACTTGGCAACGCAAATCTGGGGCTGAATTCTGGTTGTAAGTCAATGAGTTCCTGTAGTCTTCTGCCTTAGGCACGGAAGCCGGCTGGGTGACTTTGGGCCACTCACCAGGAGACGGTGAGTTCTAGTTTTGCCTTAGGCACGGAAGCCGGCTGGGTGACTTTGGGCCACTCACCAGGAGACGGTGAGTTCTAGTTTTGCCTTAGGCACAGAAGCTGGCTGGGTGACTTTGGGCCACTTACCAGGAGACGGTGAGTTCTAGTTTTGCCTTAGGCATGGAAGCCGGCTGGTTGATTCTGGGCCAGTCACCAGGAGACGGTGAGTTCTAGTTCTGCCTTAGGTATGGAAGCTGGCTGGCTGACTTTAGGCCAGTCACCAGGAAACGGTGAGTTCTAGTCCTGCCTTAGATATGGAAGCTGGCTGGCTGACTTTGGGCCAGTCACCAGGAGACAGTGAGTTCTAGTTCTGCCTTAGGTATGGAAGCCGGCTGGTTGATTCTGGGCCAGTCACCAGGAGACGGTGAGTTCTAGTTCTGTCTTAGGCATGGAAGCCGGCTGGTTGATTCTGGGCCAGTCACCAGGAGACGGTGAGTTCTAGTCCTGCCTTAGGTATGGAAGCTGGCTGGCTGACTTTGGGCCAGTCACCAGGAGACGGTGAGTTCTAGTTCTGTCTTAGGCATGGAAGCCGGCTGGTTGATTCTGGGCCAGTCACCAGGAGACGGTGAGTTCTAGTTCTGTCTTAGGCATGGAAGCCGGCTGGTTGATTCTGGGCCAGTCACCAGGAGACGGTGAGTTCTAGTTCTGCCTTAGGTATGGAAGCTGGCTGGCTGACTTTGGGCCAGTCACCAGGAGACGGTGAGTTCTAGTTCTGCCTTAGGTATGGAAGCTGGCTGGGTGACTTTGGGCCACTCACCAGGAGACGGTGAGTTCTAGTTTTGCCTTAGGCACAGAAGCTGGCTGGGTGACTTTGGGCCACTTACCAGGAGACGGTGAGTTCTAGTTTTGCCTTAGGCATGGAAGCCGGCTGGTTGATTCTGGGCCAGTCACCAGGAGATGGTGAGTTCTAGTTCTGCCTTAGGTATGGAAGCTGGCTGGCTGACTTTAGGCCAGTCACCAGGAAACGGTGAGTTCTAGTCCTGCCTTAGATATGGAAGCTGGCTGGCTGACTTTGGGCCAGTCACCAGGAGACAGTGAGTTCTAGTTCTGCCTTAGGTATGGAAGCCGGCTGGTTGATTCTGGGCCAGTCACCAGGAGACGGTGAGTTCTAGTTCTGTCTTAGGCATGGAAGCTGGCTGGCTGACTTTGGGCCAGTCACCAGGAGACAGTGAGTTCTAGTTCTGCCTTAGGTATGGAAGCCGGCTGGTTGATTCTGGGCCAGTCACCAGGAGACGGTGAGTTCTAGTTCTGTCTTAGGCATGGAAGCCGGCTGGTTGATTCTGGGACAGTCACCAGGAGACGGTGAGTTCTAGTTCTGTCTTAGGCATGGAAGCCGGCTGGTTGATTCTGGGCCAGTCACCAGGAGACGGTGAGTTCTAGTTCTGCCTTAGGTATGGAAGCTGGCTGGCTGACTTTGGGCCAGTCACCAGGAGACGGTGAGTTCTAGTTCTGCCTTAGGTATGGAAGCTGGCTGGCTGACTTTGGGCCAGTCACCAGGAGACGGTGAGTTCTAGTTCTGCCTTAGGTATGGAAGCCGGCTGGGTGACTTTGAGCCAGTCAGTTCCTCTCATCCCAACCCACCTCACAGGGGGGTTGTTCTGGAGATAATAGGAGGAGTCAGGTAACCTGTGTATTTCTCCACCTTGAGTTACTTTTAAGAATAACAAATGCAGGATACAAATAAAGAAAATAAAAATAAGATGTGTGTGTCCCTGTGAATTCCCCTGTTGTGGTTTCTGATGAAAGAAAAAACGGCTGTGTTGCAAAAGGTGAAGCAAAGAGGAGTCAGCCAAGCAGCGGTTGGTTGTGAAAAGCTCTCCTGCATAGTTGTGTAAGCAAAGACTTTCCAGCCACGGCTGCCGTACAACTGCCACACCTCTGCCTCACCTTGGCTGTTGCACAAAACCCACTCAGCCTTTAAGTTAGCAAATTGCAAACCGCTGGATCCAGCTGGATTTCCCACCGGCAGTCTATGCCAGGAAGGCAACCAACCCTTAACTGAAAAGGGGCCATCCTTGTGTTGATATTCTTGCCTTTTAATTCAGCAATTTAGAGAAGGAGGAGGAGGAGGAGGAGGAGGAGGAGGAGGAGGAGGAGGAGGAGGAGGAGGAGGAGGAGAAGGAGGAGGAGGAGGAGAAGAAGAAGAAGAAGAAGAAGAAGAAGAAGAAGAAGAAGAAGAAGAAGAAGAAGGAAGAAGAAGAAGAAGAAGAAGAAGAAGAAGAAGAAGAAGAAGAAGAAGAAGAAGAAGAAGAAGAAGAAGAAGAAGAAGAAGAAGAAGAAGAAGAAGAAGAAGAATTATTCCAGTTTAGCCTCAGCCGGGTTCAAATGGAAGGGAAGGTTACCTCCATTGTACTGAATTTAATAATGATGATGATGATGATGATGAAATTAAACTGCTCTGGGACTTCAGAATTCAAACAGACAAGCACCTGCAAGCACCCTGGAATTAACAATTGTCGATAAGAAAGACGAAAAAGTCTGGATAGTGGACGTGGCAGCGCCTGGAGACAGCAGAATAGACGAGAAAGAACTGGAGAAGATAACAAAATACAAAGACCTACAAATAGAAATAGAACGACTGTGGCAAAGGCAAGCAAGGGTAGTGCCAATAGTAATAGGCGCCTTGGGTGCAATCCCAAAACAGCTGGAGCACCACTTGGACACCATCATCGGCATTGACAAATTTGCCATCAGTCAATTGCCAAAGGCAGCCTTACTAGGAACTGCTTCCATCCTGCGACGAGGTTTGTAATACCATCAAACATCCACATCTGCCTATCCCAGGTCCTTGGTAAGGACTCGATAGGTAGACAAACATGCCAAATCCAGTCTGAACATCTGGCTGACTGTGCGATGATCAATAATAATAATAAAGTTGGAAGGGAGCTTGGAGGTCATCTAGTCCAGCCCCTTGCTCAGGCAGCAAACCCTAGACCATTCCAGGCAAACGGCTGTCCAGTCTCTTCTTAAAAACGTCCCGTGTTGGAGCATTCATTGCTTCTGGAGGCAGGTTGTTCCGCTGGTTAGTTGTTCTAATTGTCGGGAAGTTTGTCCTTAGTTCCAGGTTGCTTCTCTCCTTGGTTAGTTTCCATCCGGTGTGTCTTCTCCTGCTTTCAGGTGCTTTGGAGACTAGCTTGATTGATTGATTGCTTTCTCAAAGGTAACCTATCCAGCTTGCTGGTACAGCTGATCCTTGACTTACACACCCATTCATTCAGTGATCAAAGTTACAACACTGGAAATAGTGACGACTGTCTTTCACACTTACGACCCGGTGGTCGGTCATGTGATCAAAATTCAGGAAATATGTATTTTCAGTGAGGTGTATGCAGATAGTCCTCAACTTGCGACCATAATTGAGCCCGGAATTTTTGTTCCTAAGTGAGACGTGTGTTAATGGAGTTTTGCCCCACTTTACGGCATTTCATGCCATACTTGTTAAGTGAATCACGGCAGTTGTTAAGTTAGTGACAAGGCTGTTAAGCCAATCTGGTTTCCCCCATTGACTTTGCTTGTCAGAAGGTCGCCAAAGGGGATCACAGGATCCCCCAGGATGCTGCAACCGTCAGCCTTCCATCCTTCCGAGGTAGGTAAAATGAGGACCCAAATTGTTGGGGGCAATTAAGCTGACTTTGTAATAATGCCGCTTGGGGTGTGTGTGAAAGCCCTAATAAGCAGGCATTATACATAGAATAAGGGACGCGGTGGCTCAGTGGGTTAGGACGCTGAGCTTGTCGATCAGAAGGTCGGCAGTTTGGCGGGTCGAATCCCGAGTGCCGCGTAGCAGAGTGAGCGCCTGTTACTCGTCCCAGCTTCTGCCAACCTAGCAGTTCGAAAGCACGTAAAAATGCAAGTAGAAAAATAGGAACCGCTACGGTGGGAAGGTAACAGCGTTCCGTGCGCCTTTGGCATCTAGTCATGCCGGCCACATGACCACGGAGACGTCCTCGGACAAGCGCTGGCTCTTCGGCTTTGAAACGGAGATGAGCACCGGCCCCTAGAGTCGGAAACGACTAGCACGCATGTGCGGGGGAAACTTTACCTTTACTTTATACATAGAATGAAGGCTACTGCTAAGCTTGTAAGCCGCCCTGAGTCTTCGGAGAAGGGCGGGATATAAATGGAATTAAAATAAAAAATAAAAATAAATACGAGTCAGTTGCCAAGTGGCTGAATTTTGACCACACGACCGTGGGGATGCTGCAACCTTTTAAGTGTGAAAAACGGTCACAAGTCACATTTTTCTGCGCCGTTGTAACTTTGAATGGTCACTAAATCAACAGTTGAAAGTCAAGGACTTCCTGTAATTGCCATTTAGGTATTGCTGTTTTTTTTTTACAGCCCTGGAGGCTTCCGGCAGTTGGGAGATTAGGCAATTGGTGATGTGTTGCATGAGAGATTTAGCACCTGTCTAACTGGGGGGTGGGCTGGGGTGGGGAGGGAAGTGGCAGTCCAATCAACTAACACGGTTGGTGTTTCATCAGACTTGAACTGACTTTTTTTCCCCCCCTCCCCTTTGGGAAGTTGCTGGCAGGAAGCGTTTTGTAATCCCTTCAAAACTTTGTGCCAAAGTTAGATTTAAGACAGACTCACTGCTTGGAGCAAAGATGCAGCCCCACCTCCATTGTGAGGGGCCGACGCAAAAATACTGAGAAAAGATTTAAACGTTTGCCTTGCTTTTCCCACCAAATGCCCGTCTTTCAACAATATTTTTCTAGCTTGGTTCATGCACAGAACTGTTGAACGAAGAAGATTCAGAACAAAGAAGATAGATAGATAGATAGATAGATAGATAGATAGATAGATAGATAGATAGATAGATAGATAGATAGACAGACAGACAGACAGACAGACAGACAGACAGATAGATGGAGTGTATGCTTAGCCTTCCACCCCAGTGTTTCTCAGCCTGGCCAACTTTAAGCTGTGTGGACTTCAACTCCCAGAATTCCTCAGCCAGCATGGGGGAACTATGGCCCCTTCGTGAGTTGCAGACTTCAACTCCCAGAATTCCTCAGCTAGCGTGCCTGGCTGAGGAATTCTAGGAGTTGAAGTCCACCAGTCATAAAAGGGCCAAGTTTGAAGACCACTGTGCTAAACAACTGAAATAATAATAATAATAATAATAATAATAATAATAATAATAATAATAATAGTGTAATTGCCTGTACTTCCTCAATTGCCAGATCCTGATTTGCTCAAGTCAGACCGGGATCTGGCAATTGCGGAAGTCTGCAGGCAATTACAGTTGGATATTATTTTAATGATATTGATAATGATAAGGATGATGATGATGATAATAATCACAGTTAGAACTGGGTTATTGAAAATAATAATAATAAATTGCTTAAATCATCCAGTGGTTGCTTTTAATTTAACGTTTATATTCACCCAACCTGCACAAAAACACACAGGCAAGCACGCACAGACACAGACACAGACACAGACACAGACACACACACAGACACACACACACACACACCCTTTAGCTTATTTTAAAGTGGAGAAGTTCCCAGATTATTTCACTTTTATCCAAAACTTGGCAAGGGGCTGCCTGCCAGATGCTCCCGTCTCCCTCCCCCCTTCCCCGGCCGCTCATTGCCGGGAGAGGCTGGAAGCCAAAGCACAAGGCATATTTGTTTTAAAACCTCTCCCAAATTCCCTTCCTCCCCACTGCCTTTGCAACACACTTAAGGAACAGGAGGAAGAAAACCAACGGAGCAGCTAAAGGAGAAAGGGAAAACTTCTCCGGAGGGAAAAATAATAATTCAGAGGACCAGAACAACAGAATAACAGAGTTGGAAGGGACCTTGGAGGTCATCTAGTCCAACCCCCTGCACAGGCAGGAAACCCTATACCATTTCAGTCAAATGGCTATCCAGTCTCTTCTTAAAAACTTCCAGTGTTGGAGCATTCACCACTTCTGGAGGCAGGTGGTTCCACTGGTTAATTGTCCTCACTGTCAGGAAGTTTCTCCTTAATTCTAGGTTGCTTCTCTCCTTGATGAGTTTCCATCCGTTGCTTCTTGTCCTGCCTTCTGGTGCTTTGTAATATAAGTTGACCTCTCTCTTCTTTGGGGTAGCCCCTGAGATACTGCAAGGCTGCTATCATGTCACCCCTGGTCCTTCTCTTCATTAAGCTAGACCAGGGGTAGGCAACCTTGGCTCTTTTATGACTCGTGGACTTCAACTCCCAGAATTCCTGAGCCAGCCATGCTGAGGGGAAAAGGAGAGGTTTCCAAGCTGAGCTGTGCTGGCTCAGGAATTCTGGGAGTTGAAGTCCATGAGTCATAAAAGAGCCAAGGTTGCCTACCCCTGGCCTAGGCCTAAGCCTCTTTATGACTTGTGGACTTCAACTCCCAGAATTCCTGAGCCAGCCATGCTGAGGGGAAAAGGAGAGGTTTCCAAGCTGAGCCATGCTGGCTGAGGAATTCTGGGAGTTGAAGTCCACGAGTCATAAAAGAGCCAAGGTTGCCTACCCCTGGCCTAGGCCTAAGCCTCTTTATGACTCGTGGACTTCAACTCCCAGAATTCCTGAGCCAGCCATGCTGAGGGGAAAAGGAGAGGTTTTCAAGCTGAGCCATGCTGGCTGAGGAATTCTGGGAGTTGAAGTCCATGAGTCATAAAAGAGCCAAGGTTGCCTACCCCTGAGCTAGACGTTCCCAATTCCTGCAGCCCGTTCTTCAAAAAGTGGAATTAGCTGACTGCGCAAACCAAGGTTATCTATCGCGTTTGATTGCGTTCATTTTACTGTGCTGATGCTGTAGCGAAGAGTGCCCAACAGACTTAACTCGGGGCTTAATCTAAGCAAGTTTCACTTAACTGATCTAATTTATGGTCTCCCGTAACGTCCTGCTTCATAAACCCATGACACATAAGCGAAACAGTTGGATCAAAACACAATTTATTTGTTTGGGGTTTTGTGCTGGCCTTATCACTTCACATGTTCTACTACTTCTGTTTTTGTTTTTGTTTTTAATTGATGTTTAGGATCGAGAAGGGAAGCTCTTAACATTAGGGGTGTTTGCCCGAATACATATTCGGGAAATATGTATTTTCAGTAAGCTGTATACAGGACGTCTTCGACTTAAAACCACAACTGAACCCCAAAATTCTGTTGCTAAGCGAGACAGTTGTTAAGTGAGTTTTGCCCTATTTTTCGATGGCGCTGAAGCGAATCGCTGCAGTTGTTAAGAAGGGCAACGCGGTTGTTAAGTGAATCTGGCTTCCCCCATTGACTTTGCTTGTCAGAAAAAGGTCGCAAAAGGGGATCTCGTGAACTTGGACACTGCAACCGTATTAAGTACATGCCAGCTGCCGAGCCTCCGAATTTTGATCATGTGACCCTTGGGGAATGCTGTGACGGTCGTGTGAGAAACGAGACATAAGTCACTTTTTTTTTTCAGTTACGAAACTGCAAATGGTCGCTAAACAAATGGGTGTAAGTCATGCAACTTGCAAAGTTTCCAGTCAACACAACCACAGCAGTGTAGGAGGCTGAGCCTTGCTGGACGCAACAGGAAGTGTTTTGGCGGTCCACAGAACAGGTTCCTTCCAACCAAACCCATTTCCCCCCCCCCACTTTCCTGCCTTGATCTTAACAAACATTTCACAGTTCAGCTTTTGTCATTCCTCGCCCAAAACCAAGGTTGGCTTAACGGTGACATTTAAACCGCTTGCTAAGCCCCCAAACCACACTGTGCAAACCGCCATAGCTTAAAGCAAGATCAGTTATGCTTCAATGATAGGTTAAGCCCCGAGCACGGCTGTATTTATTGCACCAGTCAAATAAGGACAGAGTGCCCTTCTCCAACAATATCGACTCTTCCCCCGAACGGCATGGAAGAAATCAAAGGTTTTCCAAAAGTCTTGTGACTACCAGTGACTAAGGACATTGTGGGGGAAAATTGAGGCAAAGTTTCCCAAATGTTTTCGGCTTGTAAATGCTGGGAGTCGATACTAGCTTTCAATTAATTAGATTTGTATTACCATTTTTATTATTTTATAATTTATACAAGGCACCAAACATATCTAATATTCAAGAGACAGGCTGGCCCAAAATCACCCAGGTGGCTTTCCGGCCTATGGTGGAACTAGAACTCACTGTCTCCTGCTGATTGGACCAGAGTTGCCCAACCGGCTTTCATGACTGCGGTCTAGGACTCACCATCTCCTGTGGATTGGCCCTAAGTCGCTCAGTTGGTTTCCATGCCTAAGGTGGGACTAGAACTCACCGTCTCCTGGGGCTTGGCCCAAAGTCACTCAGTTGGTTTCCATGCCTAAGGCGGGACTAGAACTCACCGTCTCCTGGGGCTTGGCCCAAAGTCACCCACCTGGCTTTCATGCCTAAGGTGGGACTAGAACTCACCATCTCCTGGGGATTGGCCCTAAGTCGCTCAGTTGGTTTCCATGCCTAAGGTGGGACTAGAACTCACCGTCTCCTGGGGCTTGGCCCAAACTCACCCAGATGGCTTTCATGCCTAAGGTGGGACTAGAACTCACCGTCTCCTAGTGATGGACCCAAAGTCACCCAGCTGGTTTTCATGCCTAAGGCGGGACTAGAACTCTCCGTCTCCTGGTGATTGACCCAAAGTTAACCAGCCAGCTTTCATGCCTGAAGTGGGACTAGAACTCACCGTCCCCTAGTGATTAGGGCTACCTTCCAGGGGGCCGAGAGACAGTGAAGCACAGATAGTTTGGTGAGGAGAAAGAGCTGGGAGCCTCATTCTCAGAGACTATCAATAGTGATGTAAGTCAGGGGTCTTCAAACTTGGCCCCTTCATGACTTGTGGACTTCAACTCCCAGCATGGCCGGCTCAGGAATTCTGGGAGTTGAAGTCCACGAGTCATCAAAGAGCCAAGGTGGCCTAGCCCTGGCTTAGTGCTTTGTCTACTGTTCAATACAGGATGCTATGGGTCGCTCCACTCAGTGGCCAAGCAAAGCATGCTGGGACTTCGGACAAGCACTGTGCTTTGACTTAAAAGTCGCTTTCCCTGAGAAGAGCATGAAGGATGCGCTGCAAAATTTACATTTCGGCATTCCAGGCCATCCTCGACTTACGAGGACAACTGAGCCCAAAGGGCGAAACTTTTGTTAAGCGAATTTTGCCGCATTTTACGACTTCTCTCGCCACGCTTCTGAAGCGAATCGCTACGGCTATTAAGTTAAGACAGGGCTTTTCAACCTTTTCACTCATTGTACCACTTTTAGGATACGGCAACATCAGAGTACCATGTCACCAAAAAACAAAAACAAAAAAAGGAAAAAAGTGATGACGTCCAGGTAGTCCTCGACTTACAACTGTTCGCTTAGTGACTGTTCGAAGTTATAATGGCACTGAAAAAAGTGCCCCCCAAGCCACAGCCGAGTAAGACACCTGCCTGCCTGCCCACCCGGCGGTGCCCTTCCTCCTGTCCGAGGTTTCCATTGTTGTGAACATTTCTGTTGAGGATTGGCAGCGGGGGTGGGGTGGGGTGGGGGGGTGTTTGGTTTTTATTCCCGTTTTCTGGATGGTTGCAGAAGATGGAGCCTGGCGCTGATCCTGGCGCTTCCACTGAGCCCTGACAGCCCTGCAGCTCCAGCCGTCTCTCGCTCCGCCTTGTGCGGTGCTGCCACCGGTTCAGCTCATTCCCCTCCCCTGCTGCCACTTCTCTAGGATGGTCGCGTACCACCTGCCAGGTGCCAATGTACCACAGATGGTACCCGTACCACTGGTTGAAAAGCCCTGAGTTAAGACACACGATTGTGAGGTGAAGCTGGCTTCCCCGTGGACTTTGCTTGTCCCAGACAGTTGCCAAAGGCGATTTGCACGACAATGCCACCGTCATAAATATGAGACAGCGGACCAGGGTTTGAATTTTGCTCAGGTGACCCTTGGGAATGTTGCAGGGGTTGCTAAGCGTGAAAAACGGTCACTTTTTCCAGGGATGTTGTAAGTTTAAAGAGTCACTAAGCGGACCGTTGTACGTCGGGGACTTCCTGTATAGCATCTGCAAATTTGCTTTCTTGCACTGCCTTTCCTCTCCCCCCCTCCCCCCCGCCTGCTAGATTTCTAGCAAATCCCAATCAGGTTTAAAGTGCTAAATTAGTAGGAGAAGGTTTCTGCTATTTTGGTCCACGAGACGCATGGCGGTTGAAAGCATTACTCACTCCCAGTCTGGAACCCGGGTTCATTAGGACGTGACTAATCAGCATTATATGTTACGGATTCTGCTTTTCAAGCAGGTTTTTCTTTTTTTTCAAATTACAGTGGTTTGTTTTTTTTTACTTTGCTAAGAGAAGAGATTTCCCTGGAGAAATAAAATTTTAAGTCTGGGCCCTTTTGCTTGATTTTGTCCAGTTAAAGTTTGGGAAGGCACCTGTGCCAGCGTTTGCATGCTTGCGTATTTCGGGACGATATTTTTTTATTTTTTATTTTTATTTTAATTCCATTTATATCCCACCCTTCTCCGAAGACTCAGGGCGGCTTACAAGCTTAGCAGTAGCCTTCATTCTATGTATATGCCTGCTTATTATATTAATAAGTTTATTAATTATTAATTGTTATATTATATTATAATATTATATTATATATTATTAACATAATGTAATATAATATAATATAATATAATATAATATAATATAATATAATATAATATAATATAATATAATATAATATAATATAATATAATATAATATAATATAATATAATAATATAATATAATATAATATAATATAATAATATTATATTATATTATATTATATTATATTATATTATATTATATTATATTATATTATATTATATTATATTATATTATATTATATTATTATTATAATATATTATTATATTAATAAGATTATTAATTATTAATTATTATATTAATTCGGATTTCACAACTGGGCTTTATCACAGGGGTTCCCAGCCCCCGGTCCTTGGACCGGTACCGGGCCGCGGCATGCCAGCAACCGGTCCGCACAAACAAGCACAGCCCCATCTGCGGGATGCAGGCAGCACACAAAACCACACACCTTCCGGTCTGCGGAAAAACCTCTCTCCACGGAACCGGTCCCTGGTGCCCAAAAGGTTGGGGACCTCTGCTTTATCAGACCAGTTCTTCTCATAGTTAAGGTTCCGCTTACAAGAAGTCCTCGGCTTACAATTTGTTTAGTAACCCTTACAGTTTCCGACAATACTGGGGGGAAAAGGGATTTGTGAGCGTTTTTCACACAGCTGTTGCAACATCCCTGTGGGCACCTGATCAAAATCCGGACACTTGGCAGCTGACTCCTATTTATGACGGTTGCAGTGTCCCAGGGTCACGCGATCCCCTTTGGCGAACCTCTGAGAAGCAAAGTCAACGGGGAAGCCAGAAATCACTTAACGACTGCGTTATTAACCACAGCGGCGACTCGCTTAAGAACGGCGGGAAGAAAACTCGCAAAATGGGGCAAAAGTCACCTCACGACTGTCTCGCTCAGCGACAGACGCTTCGGACTCAATTGTGGCTGTACGTCGAGGACGGCCGGCATCGCAAAGGTCGCGGGATCTTCATTTTCGACATTCTGTGACAGTTTCCCAGCCTCTCTTGCAATCCTTCACTTCCTCTCCCGCCCAGCGCTTGCTTACATAATACCTGCTGGAAGGGGAAAGAGAGGGGGAAGGGAAGGGAAAAAAAAGAAGGGAAGGAAAAAGGGAAGAAGGGAAGGCAAGAGAAAGCGAAGGGGAAGGGAAAAGAGAAGAGGAAGGGGAAGGGGAGGAGGAAGGGAAGGAGAAGAAAGGAAAGGGAGGAGGAAGAGGAGGAGAAGGGGAAGGAAGAGATTTATAATGTTCTCTGCCAGATTTCCACAAGAAAAGTCATTGGGAATGCCTACAGCAACGTTTCCCAACCTTAGGAACTTGAAGATGCGTGGACTTCAACTCCCAGAATTCCCCAGCCAGCTGGCTGGGGAATTCTGGGAGTTGAAGTCCACGCATCTTCAAGTTCCTAAGGTTGGGAAACGCTGGCCTACAGGAAGTCGGAGTCTACTCCCATTGCTTTTCTGCTCCCTTTGATCATTTCCATTTCTTTGTTTATATAAGGAAATGTCTCTGAAATGATGACACACACACACACACACACACACACTGAGCAAAACGTATCTACTAGTAAACAAAATTAAGGTGGGGGTCTGTTTGTCTTTCTATCTCAGTTTTACACGTCATCTAGCCCACAACCTCTCCGTAATCCACACGCGAAACTCCAAGTTGCCTAGCAGAAAAATAACACGGAATAATAAATAAGAAGTCTCATGGGATGGCTACGTTAGTCGGGGATGTGGAAAACGCCCTGTAACGCAACCAGGGCTGAAGGAAGAGGAACCCACAACACGTCCTTGCTTAAGTCTGCACACACCCGGTCTGTGAGGCTGACACATCAGAAATCGTGGCTCGCTAAGTAAGACTCCGTGGTTTGCTTTTACCCAAACAAGCCGGAGGGAATCTGGCCCTTCCATCGAAGTGACAAAAAAGTCGCAGCACTCTGCAAAGGTCCTATACGGTACAGGTAGTCCTCGACGTACGGCCACAAATTTCCGTTGCTAAGTGAGGTTTGCCCCCTTTCACGACCTTTCTTGCTTGGGAAGTGAATCACGGCAGTTTTTCAGTCGGTGACACGATTGTTAAGTGAAACCCGGCTTCCCCCATTGACTTTGCTTGTCAGAAGGTCACAAAACGACACACACACACACACACACACACACACACGGACACACACACGGACACTGCAACCCTCATAGGTACCTGCCAGTTGCCAAGCCTTCAGATTTTGATCCTGTAACCACAGGGATGCTGCAATGGTCGTTAAGTGTGAGAAACGGTCCTTTAAGCCACTTCAAACGGTCGCTAAATGAATTGCAAGTTGTAAATCAAGGAGTGCAAGTCCATACATTTCAGGAGGTCCCCAGAAAGTCCCATCTGGGCCATCGGCAAGGATTCCCAACCTCACATGTCCAAATGCCCCATCATTTTAGGATAAAGTTCAACAAAATACCTTACTGATGATGTTACCTAATGTCTGCAAGGAAACCATCAAGCTCAGAAAGCACCCAGGACCCCACAGTTTTCCTCCTCCTCCCTCCTCCTCCTCCTCCTCCTCCTCCTCCTCCTCCTCCTCCTCCCTCCTCCTCCTCCTCCTCACAAACCCCATCCCCTTCTAGCACTGATGAAGTACCTAGTTAGGTCATGAAACATCTGCAAGAAAACATCAAGCTCAGAGAGAACCAAGGATCCCACAGTTCTCCTCCTCCTCCTCCTCCTCTCTCCTCCTCCTCCTCCTCCTCCTCCTCCTCCTCCTCCTCCCTTCTAGCACTGAGGATGTTACCTAGTTGGGTAATGAACTGCTGTAAGAAAACAACCAAGCTCAGAGAGCGCCAAGAGACCCGCAGTTCTCCTCCTCCCCCTCCTCCTCCTCTACAAACCCCACTCCTTCTAGAACTGATGATCTTAACCTAGTTGGGTCATGAAACATCTGCAAGGAAGCAACCAAGCTCAGAGAGCACCAAGGACACCACAATCTTCCTCCTCCTCCTCCTCCTCCTCCTCCTCCTCCTCCCTCTAGAAACCCCATTCCCTTCTAGCACTGATGTTACCTAGCTGGGTCATGAAACATCTGCAAGGAAACCACCCAGCTCAGAGAGGACCAAGGACCCCACAGTTCTCCTCACCTCCTCCTCCTCCTCCTCCTCCCCTTCCCCTCTCCACACCCCACACTCCCTTCTAGCACTGATGATGTTACCGAGTTGGGTCATGAAACATCTGCAAGGAAGCAACCAAGCTCAGAGAGCACCAAGGACACCACAATCTTCCTCCTCCTCCTCCTCCTCCTCCTCCTCTCTAGAAACCCCCATTCCCTTCTAGCACTGATGTTACCTAGCTGGGTCATGAAACATCTGCAAGGCAACCACCCAGCTCAGAGAGGACCAAGGGACCCCACAGTTCTCCTCCTCCTCCCTCCTCCTCCTCCTCTCCACACCCCACACTCCTTCTAGCACTGATGATGTTACCTAGTTGGGTCATGAAACATCTGCAAGGAAGCAACCCAGCTCAGAGAGCATCAAGGAGCCCCCAGTTCATTCCTGAGCTACCAGTACTCTCTTGTTAGTTTTTTATATTGCTTAAAGCCAGTTTCCAGGATGACAGAGTTGGAAGGGACGTTGGAGGCCTTTTTTACACCATTCAATCTTCTTGAAATCTCCAGTGTTGGAGGCAGCCACAACCTCTGAAGGGACGCCGTGCCACAGATTAATTGCTCTGTCAGGAAGTTTCTCCTTAATTCCAGGTTGCTTCTCTCCTTGATTAGTTTCCATCCGTTGCTTCTTGTCCTGCCTTCGGGCGCTTTGGAGAATAGAATAGCAGAATAACAGAGTTGGAAGGGAACTCTGGAGGTCTTCTAGTCCAACCCTCTGCTCAAGCAGAAGACCCTGCGCCATTCCAGACCACTGGCTCTCCGGTCTCTTCTCGCGAAAACCTCCAGTGATGGAGCAGCCACCACTTCTGAAGCGAAGCCGTTCCACTGGTTAATTGTCCTCACTGTCAGGAAATTTCTCTATCTATAACCTCTCCAGAATAACAGAATTGGAAGGGACCTTGGAGGTCATCTAGTCCAACCCCCTGCTCAGGCAGGAAACCTATACCATTTCAGACAAATGGGCTGTCCAATCTCTTAATTGGAGGATCCACTATTTCTGGAGGCAGGTGGTTCCACTGGTTAATTGTTCCAAATGTCAGGAAGTTTCTCCTTAGTTCCAGGTTGCTTCTCTCCTTGATCGGTTTCCATCCGTGGCTTCTTGTCCTGCCTTCAGGCGCTTTGGAGAACAGCTTGACTCCCTCTTCTTTGGGGCAGCCCCTGAGATACTGGAACGCTGCTATCATGTCCCCCCTCGTCCTTCTCTTCATTAAACTGGACATCCCCAATTCCAGCAAACGTTCCTTGTATGTTTTAGCCTGCAGTCCCCTAATCATCTCTGTTGCTCTTCTCTGTACTTGCAAGTAGTCTGAATGCATTCCACACACACACCCCGAAAAAACCCACACACCGTCCTTTTAAACAAACAAACAAACAAAACTCTGTACCGGTGCATCTTAACAATGGCATTTAGCAATTACGGGCAGTCCTCAACTTACGACCATTCCTTTTAGTCACCTTTCAAAGTTACAACAGCTCTGAAAAAGGTAACTTTGGAGCGTTTCCCCCCACGCTTTACAAAAGAGTTGGAGCATCCCCCGTGGCAATTGCTTCGTATTTATGACGGTTGCTGTGGGACCCCCTTTTGCGACCAGCTACGTCAAGGGGGAAGCCAGATTCGCTTTACAATGGTCTCACTGACTTAACTCCTGCCGGGATTCACTTAGCAAAGATGGCAAGGAAGGTCGTAAAACCAGGACAAAATTCACTTAACAACTATCTAGCTGGTGTCGGTAAAGTCAAGGAGTGCTTGAGTATAGTTAGGAGGGCACTGACGTTTCCAGGCTGCCCTATCTTTCCTGGTAAAATACATGGAAAATCCCATTGGAGGAAAATTCCATGAAAAATTCCATGAACAAAATGGATGTCGCCAACAAACTTGGAGTGCTGGGATATCGTTAAAGGTAAAGGTAAAGGTTCCCCCGCACACACGTGCTAGTCGTTTCCGACACTAGAGGCCGGTGCTCATCTCCGTTTCAAAGCCGAAGAGCCAGCGCTTGTCCGAGGACGTCTCCGTGGTCATGTGGCCGGCATGACTAGACGCCAAAGGCGCACGGAACGCTGTTACCTTCCCACCGGAGTGGTCCCTATTTTTCTACTTGCATTTTTACGTGCTTTTGAACTGCTAGGTTGGCAGAAGCTGGGACGAGTAACAGGCGCTCACTCTGCTACGCGGCACTCGGGATTCGACCCGCCAAACTGCCGACCTTCTTGATCGACAAGCTCAGCCTCCTAACCCACTGAGCCACCGCGTCCCTAATTCTCTTTTTATAATCCCTTCCTAATCCCTTTTCTTGCCTCGCCGCTTTCTTCTTCCTCTTCTTCCTAATCCTCTCCCTTACCCAAAGGTGCAAGGTGTGTGCTTTGAGGAGGTGCTTTCTGAAAGTGGTCATACTTTTCCCATAAGCGATGATGAGATTAAAAAAATCCGGTAAAGGCACCTCAGGAAACTCCCAGTTCCCAGGATCGTATTTGCGAGAGGTTAAAAAGTGAATCTTCTAAACTCAGCAGGTGTTTGATTGATTTCCTTGTTTGGATTAAAGGAGAAATGGAGACTGTTTGCAGTCAAGGGCTGTTAATTCTTTCTCTGTGGGTGTGTGGGTGTGTGGGTGTGTGGGTGTGTGTGGGTGTGTGTGTGTCTGTGATTGATGAAAAGTTGAAACTATCCCCCAAAGCCCCCACAGGCAGGAGAAGAAGCAGCGACGGATGGAATTTAATCCAGGAGAGAAGCAACCTGGAATTAAGGAGGAATTTCCTGACAGGGAGAACAATTAACCAGTGGAACGACTTGCCACCAGAAGTTATGCATGCTTCATCACGGGAGGCTTTTCAAAGAGACTGAACAACCGCTTGTCTGGAATAGTAGAGGGTTTCCTGTCTGAGAAGGGGGGTGGACTAGAAGACCTCCAAGGTCCCTTCCAACTCTGTTATTCTGATCAGGAGAGGTTATAGATAACCTTAGTGGGTTAGGACGCTGAGCTTGTCGATCAGAAGATCGGCAGTTTGGCAGGTCGAATCCCGAGTGCCGCGTAGCAGAGTGAGCGCCTGTTACTCGTCCCAGCTTCTGCTAACCTAGCAGTTCGAAAGCACCTAAAAATGCAAGTAGAAAAATAGGGACCATTACGGTGGGAAGGTAACAGCGTTCTGTGAGCCTTTGGCGTCTAGTCATGCCGGCCACATGACCACGGAGACGTCCTCGGACAAGGGCTGGCTCTTCGGCTTTGAAACGGAGATGAGCACCGGTCCCTAGAGTTGGAAACGAGTAGCACGCATGTGCGGGGGAACCTTTACCTTATAGAGAGAGAAATTTCCTGACAGCGAGGACAATTAACCAGTGGAACGGCTTTCCTTCGGAAGTTGTGGCTGCTCCATCACTGGAGGTTTTCGAAAAGAGACCGGAGAGCCAGTGGTCTGGAATGGCGCAGGGTCCTCTGCTTGAGCAGAGGGTTGGACTAGAAGACCTCCAGAGTTCCCTTCCAACTCTGTTATTCTGCTACTCTATCCTCCAAAGCCCCTGAAGGCAGGACAAGAAGCAACGGATGGAAACTACTCAAGGTGAGAAGCAACCTGCAACTAAGCTCTATTCTGATTCTGATGACCGTTTTTTTTTTTCACTTACGGCCACTGCAGCATCCCGTTGGTCACGTGATCAAACTTCAGACACTTGGCAACTGATTCGTATTTAGGGCGGTCGCAGTCTGCTGGGATCACATGATCCCCTTTGGCGCCCTTCGGATAAGCAAAGTCCATCGGGAAGGCAGATTCCCTGAACAACCGTGTGACCAACTTCACAACTGCCGTGATTCCCTTAAACAGCGGTAGGAAGAGAGCGCCTATAACAGGGCAAATGTCACGTAGTGTCTTAATGCCAGCGACGGAAATTTGGCCACCAGCTGTTGGTCGTAAGTTGAGGTCTCACCGGATCCAGCTAGGTTCGTGGACGAACCAAGAAGATCCAGAACAAAGAAACTAGAGTTGTGTTTTATATATATATATATATATATATATATATATATATATATATATATATATATATAAAATAAGTCTATGTAATACTCCACTGGAGTGTTCTCAGACTGGACAACTTTAAACTGGGTGGACTTCAACTCCCAGAATTCCACAGCCAGCTGGCTTTGGAATTCTGGGAGTTGAAGTCCGCCCAGTTTAAAGTTACCCAGGCTGACAAACCATGCATTAAATCAGAGTTCCGCAACCGGAGTGGGGGAGAGGGAGGAAAGAAGGGATGGTTTAGTGTGTGAGGAGTGGTGGTGAATGCATGCACGCATACGTGCATGCGCATGAACACCCATTGCTCACGTGAGCGGAGCTGTGAGCACCTACGCTTGTGGTGACACTCATGCGAGGAGGGCCGGAAATGTCTGCAGTGCTCATGGCGACGCACGAATACGGCTGTCCGTGTGCTCACACGCACACACTGGCCAGCCACTTATGTGGCCCGGTGGCCAATATGCCATGGACCGGTAACGGGCCACGGCCCACAGGTTGGCGACCCCTGTGCTAAATCCTGAACTAAACGTAGCACTATTGTTGTGTTCTTGTAAGATGGGATGCTCAAGCAAGGAAACCAGGTAAGACGACAATGGCGGACTTCCGATCCTGAGGCTTCGGATGTGGGGAAGGCATCGGATCAGGAGTCTGCCCTCTGCCTTGAATTCCCAAAGGAATGGTGGGGTTTGCAGGTAGTCCTCATTTAGCAACCACCTCGTTTAGTGACCGTCCGCCGTTCTAACCAGGATGAAAAAGTTAAACTTTATAAATCCTCCTCCCTTCCGTGGCTTTCCCGAGTCTACAAAACCAACGGAAGCAGATTGGAAACGCAGCTGTGGTTTCATTTAGCAACCACTCCGCTTTACAACCAAGCTGCCAATCCCGACTCTGGTCACTAAATGAGGACTACCTGTCTAGCTGATAAAGATGCATAGGGCACAGTGGACATCCTTGACTTGTTCCTTTTCTTATCTCAAAGTTCTCTGTGTCGTGTCGTTTCACAATCACTTTTGCTGTTGGTGTGTTTCACTCATATTTTATAAAGGTTTTTTTTTTGTCCAAAATCCATTGTTTTTAGTTGCCGAGTCATAAATTGTCAGGAAACATTATCAAACGCCTTTTGAGCATCTAAAAATACCGCCGTCAATTGTTTCCCTGGATGCATTTCATAATATTCCAATATTAGGTTATTTTTGATTTGCCTCTTTAGTAGAAATCCATTTTGATCTGGGTGTATAAATTCGGTTAGACATCTTTTCAGTCCCTCCGCTATTGTGGAAGTCAAAACTTTATAATCCACATTTAAGGAACGATGTTGGCCTGTAGTTTTTTTTTAATCTGTGTCAAATCTGAGTCTTCTTTCCGCATCCAAGTAATATTTGCTTCTGTCCACGTATTTGGGAGTTTAGCCTCCAACAAAAGTTCATTGCACACACCTTTCAATAGGATTGACTTGTTCACACACGAATCCTCTCTCCCAACTTCTCCCTGGCAAAATGGGATTGCAGAAGGGCTTGGCGTGGCGCGATTATACATACAATACAGGTAGTCCTCGACTTACAACCGTCCGCTTAGTGACAGAATCGTTTAGTGACCAACTACACTGGAAAAAGCTGACTTATGACTATTTTTCACACCTACGACTGTTGCGGCATCCCCGTGGGTCAGAATTCAGACCCTTGGCAAATGACTCATATTTACGACGGTTGCAGTGTCCCGGGGTCACGTGATCCCCTTGGGCAACCTCCTGACAAGCAAAGTCGTGGGGGAAAACCTAATTCATTTAACAACCGTGTTGCCAACTGAACCACTGCAGGATTCACTTAACAACTGTGGCGAGAAAGGTCATAAAGCAGGGCGAAACTTGCCTAACAACGATCTCCCTTTGCCACAGAAATTTTGGGCTCAATTACCTGGTGCTTGCAAAGGTTTCCGGTTAAGTCCTACAGCAATTCCTGCTCAAATTTTAAGGAAGTCCTTGCAACGCAGTTTTGACTGGTCTGGACAAACTCTTCCAATGAGGGAGTAAGGAAGGACTGCACAATTTTAAGGCAGAGAAGGGCTGCGTCGGAGGAGGAAACCCTGCGTGCAAAAATCCAGCTGCTCAAGTTGCAACCTCTCTCATTTCTTGCCGTGCTAGATTATTACTTGCAAGGAATGCACTGGTGAGCAGAATCTGGATTTTCTGATACCATTACCCTCTCCTTCCTTCCTTCCTTCCTTCCTTCCTTCCTTCCTTCCTTCCTTCCTTCCTTCCTTCCCTCTTCCCTTTCTTCCTTCCTTCCTTCCTTCCCTCTTCCCTTCCTTCCTCCCTCCTTTACATTGCCCTCTCCTTCCTTCCCACCTCCCTCCCTCCTTTCCATTGCTCTCTCCTTTCTTTCCTTCCCTTCCCTTCCCTTCCTTTTCCTTCCTTCCTTCCTCCCTCCCTCGTTTCCATTGCTCTCTCCTTCCTTCCCTTCCTTTCCTTTCCTTCCCTTCCTTTCCCTTCCTTCCTTCCTTCCTTCCTCCCTCCCTCCCTCATTTCCATTGCTCTCTCCTTCCTTCCTTTCCTTCCTTTCCTTCCCTTCCTTTCCCTTCCTTCCTTCCTTCCTTCCTCCCTCCCTCGTTTCCATTGCTCTCTCCTTCCTTCCTTCCTTCCTTTCCTTCCTCCTTCCTTCCTTCCTTCCTCCCTCCCTCCCTCGTTTCCATTGCTCTCTCCTTCCTTCCCTTCCTTTCCTTTCCTTCCTTCCCTTCCTTCCTTCCTTCCTTCCTTCCTTCCTTCCTTTCCTTCCTTCCTTCCTTCCTTCCTTCCTTCCTTCCTTCCTTCCTCCCTCCCTCCCTCGTTTCCATTGCTCTCTCCTTCCTTCCCTTCCTTTCCTTTCCTTCCCTTCCTTTCCCTTCCTTCCTTCCTTCCTTCCTTCCTTCCTTCCTCCCTCCCTCCCTCATTTCCATTGCTCTCTCCTTCCTTCCTTTCCTTCCTTTCCTTCCCTTCCTTTCCCTTCCTTCCTTCCTTCCTTCCTCCCTCCCTCGTTTCCATTGCTCTCTCCTTCCTTCCTTCCTTCCTTTCCTTCCTTCCTTCCTTCCTTCCTTCCTTCCTCCCTCCCTCCCTCGTTTCCATTGCTCTCTCCTTCCTTCCTTTCCTTTCCTTTCCTTTCCTTTCCTTCCCTTCCCTTCCTTCCTTCCTTCCTTCCTTCCTTCCTTCCTCCCTCACTCCCTCCCTCGTTTCCATTGCTCTCTCCTTCCTTCCCTTCCCTTCCCTTCCCTTCCTTTCCTTTCCTTCCTTTCCCTTCCTTCCTTCCTTTCCTTCCTTCCTTCCTTCCTTCCTCCCTCCCTCCCTCCCTCATTTCCATTGCTCTCTCCTTCCTTCCTTTCCTTTCCTTCCCTTCCCTTCCTTTCCTTCCTTCCTTCCTTCCTTCCTTCCTTCCTTCCTTCCTTCTTTCCTTCCTTCCTTCCTCCCTCCCTCCCTCATTTCCATTGCTCTCTCCTTCCTTCCCTTCCTTTCCTTTCCTTTCCTTTCCCTTCCTTCCTTCCTTCCTTCCTTCCTCCCTCACTCCCTCCCTCGTTTCCATTGCTCTCTCCTTCCTTCCCTTCCCTTCCCTTCCCTTCCTTTCCTTTCCTTCCCTTCCTTTCCCTTCCTTCCTTCCTTTCCTTCCTTCCTTCCTTCCTTCCTCCCTCCCTCCCTCATTTCCATTGCTCTCTCCTTCCTTCCTTTCCTTTCCTTCCCTTCCCTTCCTTCCTTCCTTCCTTCCTTCCTTCCTTCCTTCTTTCCTTCCTTCCTTCCTCCCTCCCTCGTTTCCATTGCTCTCTCCTTCCTTCCCTTCCCTTCCCTTCCCTTCCTTTCCTTTCCTTCCCTTCCTTTCCCTTCCTTCCTTCCTTTCCTTCCTTCCTTCCTTCCTTCCTCCCTCCCTCCCTCCCTCATTTCCATTGCTCTCTCCTTCCTTCCCTTCCTTTCCTTTCCTTTCCTTTCCCTTCCTTCCTTCCTTCCTTCCTTCCTTCCTTCCTTCTTTCCTTCCTTCCTTCCTCCCTCCCTCGTTTCCATTGCTCTCTCCTTCCTTCCTTCCCTTCCCTTCCCTTCCCTTCCTTTCCCTTCCTTCCTTCCTTCCTTCCTTCCTTCCTTCCTTCCTTCCTTCCTTCTTTCCTTCCTTCCTCCCTCCCTCGTTTCCATTGCTCTCTCCTTCCTTCCTTCCCTTCCCTTCCCTTCCCTTCCCTTCCTTTCCCTTCCTTCCTTCCTTCCTTCCTTCCTTCCTTCCTTCCTTCCTTCCTTCCTTCCTCCCTCCCTCGTTTCCATTGCTCCCTCCTTCCTTTCCTTTCCTTTCCTTCCTTCCTTCCTTCCTTCCTTCCTTCCTTCCTCCCTCGTTTCCATTGCTCCCTCCTTCCTTTCCTTTCCTTTCCTTTCCTTCCTTCCTTCCTTCCTTCCTTCCTTCCTTCCTTCCTTCCTTCCTTCCTTCCTTCCTTCCTTCCCTCCCTCCCTCCCTCCCTCCCTCCTTTTCTTTCATTTATAAAATTTATTGGCCACCCATTTTAGCATCAGGCAACTCTGAGCAGCTTACAGTTACGTAGAAGTTAAAACATCAACAGTTAAAATCAAACATTAAAGGACACATGGGGAGGGCACTTGGGATCTGCTGCTCCTCCATCAACTACCTCCATGGTGCTGTCCCCCCACTGGGACCCCAAGCTGACTGGCAGAGCCACATCTTTAAGCCCTTACAAAAAGATAGGAGGGTTGAGGTCAACCTCACATGGGGGGGGGGGGACAAGATGTTCCAGACGACAGGAGCCACAGCAGAGAAGACCCTCCATGTGGACCGTGCCAGCTGGAATAATTGATCGGGGGTGGGGTGGGGGAACCCGCAGCATGCCTCCGTTGCTGGCACAGGTGGTAGGGGTCAATCCCAGTGGGGCGAGACGGCCCCTCAAGTAAACTGGACCCCCGCCATGAAGGGCTTTAAAGGGGGCGACCAACACCATGAATTGCACCCGGAAGCAAACCGGCAAGGTTACGGGGCAGTGGGTGTCACAGGGGCCATTCCTGGGGGCCCCCAAAAACTACCCCCGCTGCCACACTCTGCACCCGCTATAGCTTCCGAATGCTCTTCAAGGGTCGCCCCATGTGGAGAGCCTTACAGTAGTCCAGCCACGAGACGGAACGACTGAGCACAGGGAACGCTACCAGATTGCAGACTGCATTTGAGACAACGCCAAAGTTTATTTCTCCCGGAGCCCAGCGGGCAAAAAGTCTGGCCACCGGCTGCAACGACGAGGCAGGTGTGCAAGTGGCGGGATTCAAATAGGTCAGGGGTAGGCAACCTCGGCTCTTTTATGACTCATGGACTTCAACTCCCAGAATTCCTGAGTCAGCATAGCTATGCTGACTCAGGAATTCTGGGAGTTGAAGTCCATGAGTCATAAAAGAGCCGAGGTTGCCTACCCCTGAAATAGGTGAACCACCGGTTCTCTGTGTGGATGACGCTTCCGGAGGTCCGTTCTGGGCCAGGGCAGCCAAAAAAAATTAGCTACTGAACCGGTGCAAACCGGCTGAATCACACCACTGCATGTGTGTGTAGCCAGCCTGCAAGTGTGTGTATAGTACACGTCTAGGAGTTACGCTCTCCACCTCTCCTTCGAGAAACCTACAACTAAGGAGAAACTTCCTGACAGTGAGAACAATTAACCAGTGGAACAACCTGCCTCCAGAAGCGATGAATGCTCCAACACTGGGAGTTTTTAAGAAGAGACTGGCCAGCCATTTGTCTGGAATGGTATAGGGTTTCCTGCCTGAGCAGCGGGTTGGACTAGATGACCTCCAAGGTCCCTTCCAACTTTATTATTGTTATTGTTATGGTTGTTGTTGTTGTTATTATTATTATTATTATTATTATTATTATTATTATTATTATTATTATTATTATTATTATTATTATTATTATTATTAAACAAGGACAAGGCACACCACACTACCTCCAGTAACCCAACTGCCAAAATGACCCCCTTGCAAGAGAGATCTAGCTGGGAGTAACGGACTGGATCAAGCAAACCAGTGAACTGGTTCCCAGTTCCTAACTCACTCTCAAATTATGCACGTTAGCCTAATTTGAGCACCCAAGAATCCCTTCCTATTAGCATTAAAGTTACAGGTGGTCCGCAACGGAGACCAAAATTTCCCTTGCTAAGACAGTTGTTGACGTCTGCCCCATTTTACGACCTGGACCCTGTCGTTAAGTGAATCACTGCAGTTGTTAAGTTAGTAACACGCTTGTTAAGTGAACAAGCCATTGACTTTGCTTGTCAGAAGGTCGCAAAAGGGGGATCGCGTGAACCCCCCCCCCGGGACACTGCAACCGTCATAAATGTGAATCAGTTGCCAAGTGTCAGAATTTTGATCGCGTGACCCTGGGGATGCTGCAACGGTCGTAAGCGTGGAAAAAAAAAGGTCATCGTTTTTTCCCCAGAGATGTTGGAACTTTGAACGGTCATTAAATGATCTGTTGAGGATTGGCCATATTTGGGGCAAAGAAATCTAGCCACCAAAATCCCCTTTGGGTAGCAAGATGGGCAGCATATAAATAAACAAAAATCCTCCCCTCGCCAGCTGTCCACCTCACCAAAACACCCTTTTGGCTGCCCACACCTCACTCCAGACCTCTGCAAAGTTCCATTTTTGCAAGGGGTAAGCCTGATGGGAGTTGTAGTCCAACTTAGCCACAGGACCGGCACTTTGCAGGAGAATCTCCTAAAAGATCGCCCTGTTTTATTTCGGTTCAGGAGACACCAAGGCCTCTTGGTCCGGAAAACTTTTATTTATTTTATTTATTTTTATTTTAATTCCATTTATATCCCGCCCTTCTCCGAAGACTCAGGGCGGCTTACAAGCTTAACCTCCTTGCCCTTTTTAATCACGGTTGTAACCCCCCAACCCCTTTTTCCATGCAAGGTAATATGGCTGACCCTCCCAACTCCGGATCTAGCCAAACCCTGCATGGATGGGAACCCCTGCATGGGATCCCCTAGGTCTTCCTAGGTTGGGTGCAACAAAGCAGATTCAACCGTTCAATCAGAATGTAGCTGGAAGGGACCTTGGAGGTCTTCTAGTCCAACCCCTTTGCTCAAGCAGGAGGCCCTATACACCATGTCAGACAAATGGTTGTCCAGTCTCTTCTTAATCACCCACAACTTCTGGAGGCAAAGTCGTTCCCCTGATTTAACTGTTCCCACTGCCAGGAAATTCCTCCAGAGTTCCAGCTTGCTTCTCTCCTTGATGAGTTTCCATCCGTGGCTTCTCGTCCTGCCTTCGGGCGCTTCTTGGAGAATAGCTTGACTCCCTCTTCTTTGGGGCAGCCCCTGAGATACTGGAAGGCTGTTATCATGTCACACACACACACACACACACACACACACACACACACACACATACACACCGGTCCTCTTTTTCCCCTCTAGATTCGCTCCGTTTGGAATGGAAATTCCCTTCCCCGAGCTCCAGGGCGGGCGCTTGCAAAGTTGCAGAAAGCGCCTGCTCGAGTCCCCCACCCCCACCCCACCCCGGCAGAAAAGAAGGGATGCACCCGTCGCGGCCCCACCCCCCACAAAGCACCCCGGAGGAGCGCAGCCCCCCACCCCACCGATGCACCCTGCAAAATTCAGTGGCAAGGGCTTCTCTCTCTCTCTCTTCTTTCTTTCTCTCTCTCTCTCTCTCATTTTCTCTCTCATTCCCTCTTTCTCATTCTATCTTTATTCTCTCATTCCCTCTTTCTCATTCTGCCTTTATTCTCTTTCGATCCCTCTTTCTCATTCTCTGCCTTTATTCTCTCTCTCTCTCTCTCTCGTTCCCTCTTTCTCATTCTCTGCCTTTATTTTCTCTTTATTCTCTGTCTTTATTCTCTCTCATTCCCTCTTTCTCATTCTATCTTTATTCTCTCTCTCATTCCCTCTTTCTCATTCTCTGCCTTTATTCTCTCTCTCTCATTTCCTCTTTCTCATTCTCTGCCCTTATTCTCTCTCTTTATTCTCTCTCTTTACTCTGTCTCATTCCCTCTCTCTTTATTCTCTCTCTTTACTCTGTCTCATTCCCTCTTTCTCATTCTCTGCCTTTATTCTCTCTCTCTCTCTCTCTCGTTCCCTCTTTCTCATTCTCTGCCTTTATTCTCTCTCTTTACTCTCTGTTTTTATTCTCTCTCATTCCCTCTTTCTCATTCTCTGCCTTTATTCTCTCTCTTTACTCTCTGTTTTTATTCTCTCTCATTCCCTCTTTCTCATTCTCTGCCTTTATTCTCTCTCTTTATTCTCTGTTTTTATTCTCTCATTCCCTCTTTCTCATTCTGCCTTTACTCTCTCGTTCCCTCTTTCTCTTTCTCTGCCTTCATTCTCTCTCTTCATTCTCTCTCTTTACTCTCTCTCTCCTTCCCTCTTTCTCATTCACTGCCTTTATTCTCTCTCTCTCTCTCTCTCTCTCTCTCTCGTTCCCTCTTTCTCATTCTGCCTTTATTCTCTCTCTTCATTCTCTCTCTTTACTCTCTCATTCCCTCTTTCTCATTCTGCCTTGATTCTCTCTCTCGTTCCCTCTTTCTCTTTCTCTGCCTTCATTCTCTCTCTTCATTCTCTCTCTTTACTCTCTCTCATTCCCTCTTTCTCATTCTATCTTTATTCTCTCTCTTTATTCTCTGTTTCTATTCTCTCTCCTTCCCTCTTTCTCTTTCTCTGCCTTCATTCTCTCTCTTCATTCTCTCTTTACTCTCTCTCTCCTTCCCTCTTTCTCATTCTGCCTTGATTCTCTTTCGATCCCTCTTTCTCATTCTCTGCCTTTATTCTCTCTCTCTCGTTCCCTCTTTCTCTGCATTCTCTCTCTTCATTCTCTCTCTTTACTCTCTCTCTCTCCTTCCCTCTTTCTCATTCTGCCTCGATTCTCTCTCTCTCTCTCTCTCCAGCCGAAAGCCCGTCCCGGGGCTGCCCGAGGAGCAGCCGCCGCCGCCCTCGCCCACCCGGCGCGCGTCCCGTCTCCCTTCCCTCCCCGCTCCCAGCTGCCGAGCCCAGCATCGCCCACCAACTCACCTCGCCGGCCGGCCAGCTCCGTCCCCGGCTGGGAGAGGCGGCGGCAGCGGAGGCAGCCGGACGATCGGCGCGGGCGAAGCGAGCCCTCCGTCCCCGCTCGGCCGAGCAGGAATCCCGCCGCCGCCAGCTGGGCGCGTTTTTTTTGCCTTTCTTGCTTTTCTTTTTTAAAGCGCTCCGCGCCGCCAGCGCGCAAACTCCGGCTCGTGAGCGCGCCCCCAGCGCGCGCCCCCGCCCACCTCCCCCCCCCAGAGACGCCCCTCCGAAGCCGCCGCCCCCCCTCCTCCCCTCCCTCCCTCCCTCCAGCGTCTGGCAAGGGCGCGGCTCCGCCGGGCGCGTGCACGGGAAAGGCCGCCCCCTCCTCCTCCTCCTCCTCCTCCTCCTCTTCCTCCCCCCTCCCCTGTTTCTGGGGAGGGGAGAGGGGAGGGATTTGGGGGCGCTGGGGGGGGCGATGGAAAGCGGAGGGAGGAACATCTGGAAGGGGAGGAGGGAGGGAGGGAAGGAGGGAGGGGGAGGCAGGCAGGCAGCGCGGGGCTCTGGTCCAGCGGGATCGCTTGGGAGAAAGCCTGGGAACTTTTTGGGGGGGGGGGGGTTCCCGGTTTGTTTGAGCCCCGGGAGGGTTATTCAGCCCTGCTTACCTCCCCCCCTTCCCCTCCCCGCCCCGCCACCCTCAAGCACAGCTGGTTTGGCAGGCGCCAGCGCTCTGCAGGAGGGGCACAGACCCGAGCATGTGCAGAGTGCGCTCTGCTTGCCTGGCTTGGCAGGCTCCAGCATTGGGCAGGATGGGCACAGACCCGAGCATGTGCAAAGTGCACTGTGCTTCCAGGTTTGGCAGGCTCCAGCGCTCTGCAGGATGGGCACAGACCGGAGCATGTGCAGAGTGCGCTCTGCTGCCTGGCTTGGCAGGCTCCAGCACTGGGCAGGAGGGGCTCAGACTGGAGCATGTGCAAAGTGCACGGTGCTTCCAGGTTTGGCAGGCTCCAGCGCTCTGCAGGATGGGCACAGACCAAAGCATGTGCAGAGTGCGCTCTGCTGCCTGGCTTGGCAGGCTCCAGCACTGGGCAGGAAGGGCTCAGACTGGAGCATGTGCAAAGTGCACTGTGCTTCCAGGTTTGGCAGGCGCCAGCGCTCTGCAGGAGGGGCACAGACCAAAGCATGTGCAGAGTGCGCTCTGCTGCCTGGCTTGGCAGGCTCCAGCATTGGGCAGGAAGGGCTCAGACTGGAGCATGTGCAAAGTGCACGGTGCTTCCAGGTTTGGCAGGCGCCAGCGCTCTGCAGGAGGGGCACAGACCAAAGCATGTGCAGAGTGCGCTCTGCTGCCTGGCTTGGCAGGCTCCAGCACTGGGCAGGAGGGGCTCAGACTGGAGCATGTGCAAAGTGCACTGTGCTTCCAGGTTTGGCAGGCGCCAGCGCTCTGCAGGATGGGCACAGACCGGAGCATGTGCAGAGTGTGCTCTGCTTGCCTGGCTTGGCAGGCTCCCAGCACTGGGCAGGAGGGGCTCAGACTGGAGCATGTGCAAAGTGCACTGTGCTTCCAGGTTTGGCAGGCGCCAGCGCTCTGCAGGAGGGGCACAGACCCGAGCATGTGCAGAGTGCGCTCTGCTGCCTGGCTTGGCAGGCTCCCAGCACTGGGCAGGATGGGCACAGACCCGAGCATGTGCAAAGTGCACTGTGCTTCCAGGTTTGGCAGGCTCCAGCGCTCTGCAGGAGGGGCACAGACCGGAGCGTGTGCAGAGTGCGTTCTGCTGCCTGGCTTGCCAGACTCCAGCGCTGGGCACCCCTGAGCATGTGCAGAGTACACTCTTCTCCCTAGCTTACCAGACTCCGGCACTGGGCAGGATGGACTCATCCCTGAGCAAGTGCAGAGTGCACGCTACTTGGCCTCACATCTGACCCGGTTACTCAGACTCTGGGGGCTTTTTCCTCCGAGGTGAATTAAATTAGGTTAGCGAAAGCCTGTGCAGCCTTGCCAGTGCCCCAGTTAAGCCTAGCTAGGGTTAAATGTGTGGTTGTTTGGTTTGTTGTTTTTTTCTTGTGGTTTAATGTGTTGCATGAATTCAGCTTGTGCAATTCATTTTGGCTAAAAAGAGTGTGGTGTGGTCCCAGGGAAGACAGACATTCGTTAACCGTTTTAAACGTCTCTAATATGACGGTCGAAGTAACAGCCTGTTAGATGTTGTTCCGTTCCTTGCCAACTTAGTTCGAAAATTCCTTTTGCTGCTGCAAAATAGAATACATTTCATGGGGTCCAAGTTGGCCATTTTACAATAGCCTTGTAAGGTAGGCTTCCTCATCCGGCACATACAGATAGTCTTGACTTACACCAGGGGTCTTCAAACTTGGTCCTTTTATGAATTGTGGACTTCCAGAATTCCTGAGCCAGCATGGGGGAAGTGTGGCCCCCTTCATGACTCGTGGACTTCAACTCCCAGAATTCCTCAGCCAGCATGGGGGAGATTATGGCCCCTTCATGACTTGTGGACTTCAACTCCCAGAATTCCTGAGCCAGCATGGGGGAGATTATGGCCCCTTCATGAGTTGTGGACTTCAACTCCCAGAATTCCTGAGCCAGCATGGGGGAACTACGGTCCCTTCATGACTCGTGGACTTCAACTCCCAGAATTCCTGAGCCAGCATGGGGGAACTATGGCCCCTTCATGACTTGTGAACTTCAACTCCCAGAATTCCTCAGCCAGGCATGCTGGCTGAGGAATTCTGGGAGTTGAAGTCCACAAGTCATAAAAGGGCCAGGTTTGAAGAACCCTGACTTACACCCATTGGTTTAGTCGTTTGAAGTTGCAATGGCACTGAAAAAATGAATTACAACCAGTCCTCACACTTACGACCGTTGCAGCGTTCCCCAGCATTACACGATTAGAATTCCAAGGTTTGACAATTGACACGTATTTATGACGGTTGCGGCATCCTGGGATATTGTGAAAGTTGTCTGAGAAATTCCTAGCCAGATTCCAACCGGAAAAGTCAAGGGGGGGGGGGGGGAGGAAGCCAAATTCACTCAACAATTGAATGACTCAGTTAACAACTGCAGCGATTCACTTAACAACCCCCCCCCAAAAAAATCTTAAAATTGGGTGCAGCTCACTTAACAAGCGCCTTGCTTAGCAATAGAAATTCTGGCCACAGTTGTCATAAATTAAGGATTACCTGTAGAGATAATTTGGAATTTTGACATCCTGCCTACTGGAAAATCTGGATTATTGAACAGGATGAAGACGACTCCGGACATCCAGGCTGTAAGACAGTGTTCAGCTCAGCCCAAACTTTCCGTCGCTAAACAGGGCAATTATTAATGGACTTTTAAGGGAGCGTTGCCCCATTTTGCAATATTTATGCCACAGTTGCTAACCGAATCAGTGCAGTTGTTAAGTGAATACGTGCGGGTGTTTAAGTGACTCTGGCTTCCCCCATTGTCAGAAGCCGGTTGGGAAGGTTGCAGAGTCACATGACTCCAGGACGGTGCAATCGGTTGGGAAGGTTGCAGAGTCACATGACTCCAGGACGGTGCAACCGTCAAAAGTACAAGCCAGTTGCCAAGCCTCTGACTTTTGATCACGTGACCACGGTTGTGTGAAAACCGGTCGTCATTTTTCCCAGTGCCATTGTAACTTCGAACAGTCCCTAAAACAATGAACTGGCTCACCTTTGCCCACTTTTCCAAAGTTTACTTTCTCTTTTGACTTCCACAGGCGATGTTTAAATCTCACTTTGAATCCTAAAATTAGCTGCTTCCTTTCGCAACAGGAAGGAGAGGAGAAGCTGATCCCGAGGCCTTGTTTTAGCTCTCTAGAGCAAGGGTCTTCAAACTTGGCCCTTTTATAACTTGTGGACTTCATCTCCCAGAATTCCTCAGCCAGGCACGCTGGCTGAGGAATTCTGGGAGTTGAAGTCCACACCTCTTAAAATGGCTGAAGTTGAGAAACACCGGTTTAGCTCTTTCTGATTTAGCATTATTTTCCCCCTCACATTATGTCAGGAGTCTTCAAACCTGGCTCTTTTATGACTTGTGGACTTCATCTCCCAGAATTCCTCAGCCAGGCACGCTGGGGAATTCTGGGAGTTGAAGGCCACAAGTCATAAAAGGGCCAAGTTTGAAGAGCCCTGCTCTAGAGCAGTGTTTCTCAACCTATACAACTGTTAGATTTTGTGGACTTCAACTCCCAGAATGCTGACTGGGGAATTCTGGGAATTGAAGTCCAATATCTTAAAAGTTGCTGAGGTCGAAGAACACTACAGGTTGTCCTTGACTTACAACAGTTCATTTAATGTCCGTTCCAAGGGCACCAAAAAGTTTGACGTATGACCGTTTCCCACACTTACGACCGTTGGCAGCATCCCCGCGGTCACATGATCAAAATTCAGATGCTTGCTGGCTCACACTCATGACATTTGCAATGTCCTGGGGTCATGTTTTCACATTTTGCGACCTTCCGATAAGGAAAGTCAATGGGGGAAGCCAGTTTCACTTAGCAACCATCTTCCTAAAGGATTGCGGTGATTCGCTTAACAGCTGTGGCAAGAGAGATCGTAAAATGCGGCAAAATTCACAACTATCTCGCTTAGCAACATACATTTTGGGCTCCACTGTGATTGTAAGTCAAGGACTACTGTAGTCTGGAGCATTTGCCAAAGAAGGAAATGTTTACTCATCTGTCTCCAGTCCCCCACCTCCCCAAAAGTTGTGGTTTCACACAACATACTGGACTAAAAGGGGATTAAGTAGCAAGCATCCCATTGCATTGTGTAAGCAGAGAAGTCATCACTTGGGGTGTGAACCAGATAATCACCTTATGCCTTAAAAGGTTGATTATCTAAGCATATCTATTATCTGAGTGTAGCAACTGTGTTTGGATAACTAGGTTTGGGGATTAGCCCCCCCCAATTGGGCTGTTGCTTAATCTCAAGTGTGGAAAGGGTCTAACCAGGCTGGAGTGCCATTGTGAGTTGCATTTGAAAGCTGTTCAGTTGTTTGGGTTAAAGTTGGGTTCAGACAACCTGCCACCCCCTCAAAGAATTTGAAAGAAAATTTGGAACTTCTGTTTATTATAAATGTTGGCAGCAGTGACAATCTTAACTTGTAAGAAGATGGGAAGATAATGGTAATTCCCATAATGGAAGAGTGGTTGCAAAAGCGATGGAGTTAGCAGAGATGGCAAAACCGACTGTTTTAATTAAAGAAAAAGAAAATCTTATTTTTTCCTACTTGGAAACTGCTTCAGGACTTTTTGCATGAAACTGGTCGGAAAAAATGAAACTTTGAATTTAGGTTTTGAGGATTAGAATGATTGAGTAATGATAGAAATGCAAAGCAAAAGATTGTTGTGTTAGTTTTGGAATCTACCAGACTGAAGAAAATCTTCTTTCTTTATGCTTAAAGTTGGGTTCATACAACGTGTACCCCTCTCAAAGAATTTGAAAGAAAATTTGGAACTTTCGTTATTATAAATGTTGACAGCAGTGACAATCTTAATGTGTGCAAAGATGGAAAGATAACACTATTTCCCACAATGGAAGAGTGGATTGCAAAAGTGATGGAGTTAGTAAAAGGTAAAGGTAAAGGTTCCCCCACACACGCGTGCTAGTCATTTCCGACTCTAGGGGCCGGTGCTCATCTCCGTTTCAAAGCCAAAGAGCCAGCGCTTGTCCGAAGACGTCTCCGTGGTCACGTGGCCGGCATGACTAGACGCCAAAGGCGCACAGAACGCTGTTACCTTCCCACCGGAGTGGTCCCTACTTTTCTACTTGCATTTTTACAGGCTTTCGAACTGCTAGGTTGGCAGAAGCTGGGACAAGTAACAGGCGCTCACTCTGCTACGCGGCACTCGGGATTCGACCCGCCAAACTGCCGACCTTCTGATCGACAAGCTCGGCGTCCTAACCCACTGAGCCACCGCCTTAGTAGAGATGGCCAAATTGACTGTTTTAATTAAAGAAGGAAAAATATCTCTTTTTTTCCTACTTGGAAACTGCTTCAGGACTTTTGAGTTTAGATTTTAAGGATTAGAATGATTTAGTAATAATAGAAATGCAAAGCAAAAGATTGTTGTGTTAGTTTTGGAATCTACCACACGGAAGAAAATCAGAAGTCATTTTTCTTTCTTCCTGCTTCAGCCTCTCTCTGTTTTTTTTCTTACTTTGTTTTTTATTTTTTCCTATATTTTTAACTTACGATGAAATTTGATAATAATAATTAAAAAAATTACCACTTAAATAAAATACATGCCGAGCCTTTGTATTGATTTGATTTCAGCTCCATCTCTTGTTGGAGAATTTCAACCAATTGGGGTAATTTAATAAATTATAGTTAGGCAGCCATGCTTCAGCATCATAAGAGATGGTGAAGATCTATTGGTGAAGGTACCAGGTGAGAAACCAGGAGACGGTGAGTTCTAGTCCTGCCTTAGGCACGAAAGCTGACTGGGTGACTTAGGTCAGTCATCAGGAGATGGAGAGTTCTAGTTCTGTCATAGGCCTGAAAGCCAACTGGGTGACTGTGGGCCAACCACCAGGCGATGGTGAGTTCTAGTCCCGCCTGAAAATCAGCTGGATGACTTTGGATCAGTCTTTCTCAGCCCAACCCACCTCACAGGGTTGTTGTGGGAAAATAGGTGTCAAGCAATAACATTCGAGTAAGGAAGAAGTATTAATTATATTTGCCGCTTTGAGTTTATAAAAAAATAATAAAGGTGGGATATAAATACAATGCAATACAATATGTTAAGATATTTAATGTAGTAGCTGGAACAGTAAGGTGAATAATGGGTCAGAACACATAGTTGTGGTTGATTGGATGGAGAATGCGGGCGCCTGCATGAGGCAATCTGCACTATGATTGGTTGCTTGGGTATAAAGAGGGAGTTTCCCTTTTTTCCCGCCTTTTTCTTCTGTGTGTACTCTGCTTTTTGGTTTACCTCATGATGTTCTTCTGCTCCTGACTATCTTGTCTGCTCTAAATATAGGTGTTAAATGTATTTATTTACATAAAACTACAAGTTTTCTCTGACTTTATCTGGACAGCTGCTGCATAATTCCTTGACAATACAATACAATACAAATACAATACAATACAATACAAATACAATACAATACAAATACAATACAGCATAATACAAATACAGTATAGTACAATACAAATACAATACAGTATAATGCAAATACAGTATAAGGTAAAGAGTGACCACATTTCATTATAGGCTTAATTAACTGAGCATTCTTCCATGTGTCTGGTGAATAAGTCCGTCGTTTGCCCTGGACTGCATATTTATTTGCATATTTATTTCTGTGTGAATAGACCAGAGGTCCCCAATTTTTCTTGGTTGGTGGCCCGGTGCGAGGCGGGGTGGAGACGCCTTTAGGTAAAGGTAAAGGTTCCCCCGCACATGCGTGCTAGTCATTTCCAACTCTAGGGGCCGGTGCTCATCTCTGTTTCAAAGCCGAAGAGCCAACGCTTGTCCGAGGACGTCTCCGTGGTCATGTGGCCGGCATGACGGAACGCTGTTACCTTCCCACCGTAGTGGTCCGGTCCCTATTTTTCTACTTACATTTTTACATGCTTTCGAACTGCTAGGTTGGCAGAAGCTGGGACGAGTAACAGGTGCTCACTCTGTTACGGGGCACTCGGGATTTGACCCGCTAAACTGCCGACCTTCTGATCGACAAGCTCAGCGTCCTAACCCACTGAGCCACCGCGTCCCTTAAATACAGTATAGTACAATACAAATACAATGCAATACAAATACAATACAGTACAATACAAATACAATGCAATCCAATACAAATACAAATGCAGTACAATGCAAATACAATACGATACGAATGCAATGCAATACAATACAAATACAGCTCAGTACAATTAAATGCAATAAAATACAAATACGAATACATAAAATAATAAAATAAAACAATGGGAGCAGCATCCAAGGGTTGCACAGGGCTGACGTCAGCTTCATTCTCCTAGTGTGGGATGTGGTGTTTTGTGATGTAGCCTGGCTGCCGCGAATATAGCGACGCCATCACTGTGAAGACGCCTCTGCGAGATAGGCCAGCCTAGCCGCTGTGGATAAGCTGACACAAGAAAATGAAATTTCCAACTCATTTCATTAGTCAGCACCGATTATTGCAGTCAAGCCCAGCCTTTTGACCTCACCCCTTGCACAATTTGAGGCACACCCAAGCCAAAGTTTATGGTCTGTCTCCCTGGTGATTTGCTGTGGCAGCGTGACTCACAACGCCACATGCAGCCCCCTCCCAAAATAGATGGATAAACACCAAAATAGCCCCAATGGAGGAGTGGGTTGTGAAGGTGGCACAGCTCGCAGTGATGGCACAACTGAACTCTTTGATCAGGGATCAAACCATAAAATGCCAGACAAATCCCTCACAGGCAGTTGTCGACTTTCTACAGGTCATTTACTGACCATTCACAATGACAACAGTGTGGGGGGAAAAAAGCAGCTTAGGACAGTTTTTCCCCCCACTTAATGACTTTTGCAGCATCCTCCTGGTCGCCTGATCAAAATTCAGACCCTTGGCAACTGACTCATATTTACGACGGTTTTATTTTTTTTTTATTCTTACAGAAATGTTTTCATTTTTTTACAATAACAATCCATAGTGCCTAGTGTTCAGCGTGTTGTCTTGGTTCATACATTTTGGGGGAAAAACACAATAGTTAATTAACAGTCAATAATAATTAGCTTTTGTAATTCCATAATTAGTATATTAATTAATAGTATATTGCTTTGACATTCCCTTCTCCCAATAGTATTCTCCTTCTTCAGCCTTAAACAAATATAATTCTTAAAATTTTCAATGCATAAATGGTTAAATATAAACTTTTTTTTCATGTTTGTAGGAATAATAATCACGTCCATGGATGACATTTTTTCTTACTGGCTTGTGTTGTTTTTATAAAAATCATCGTATTAGTTCATCATATATCCTATTTTCATCATCCTTATTTAAGCTTAATTTCCCCTTAATATTCAAACCATTCTTATCAGTTTATGACCGTTTTAGTATCCTGGAGTCATATGATCCATTTTTGCGACCTTCTGACAGGCAAAGTCAATTGGTGAAGGTGGATTCCCTCAATAGGGTTTCCTGCCTTAGCGGGGGGTTGGACTAGATGACCTCCAAGGTCTCGTCCAACATTATTATTATTATTATTATTATTATTATTATTATTATTATTATTATTATTATTATTATTGTCATCATCATCATCATCATCACACTACTAATTTAACAGCTGCAGCGATGCACTTAACTGTGGCAAGGAAAGTTGTAAAGTGGGTCAGCACCTACCCAAAAAATGTTCGGTTTAGCAGCAGAAATTTTGGACCCAACTGTGGTCATAAGTCGAGGACTCCCTGTACAAACCTTTTGCGGAAGAGTAGTGAATCGGTGAATCGACCGATTTTGAAAAAGCGTTGACGATAGGAAGAAGGGAATTTTGTAATTCCGTTTAAAATTCCGTTCCAAAGCTGTAGCTTTAAAACAGCTGCTAAATGAATGGCCGTAAGTTGAGGATTATCTATATTCCCTTTGTTTGACTTTGCTATAAACCGATAACATTGTTTTGGAGTTTAAAAAAAAAAAGCAGACGTGATAAGAGTTCAAAGCGGAGGTCTCAGAGCCATTCTGTCGCATGGTTTCAACATTGATTTTTCCAGCTTTGGAAAATATGACACCACCGTTGTGTATCAGAGCCCAGAGGCTACTGGGTAACTCTAACCTTAACAATGACCACATTTCATTATAGGCTTAATTAACTGAGCATTCTTCAATGTGTCTGGTGAATAAGTCCGTCGTTTGCCCTGGACTGCATATTTATTTGCATATTTATTTCTGTGTGAATAGACCAGAGGTCCCCAATTTTTCTTGGTTGGTGGCCCGGTGCAAGGCGGGGTGGAGACGCCTTTAGGTAAAGGTAAAGGTTCCCCCGCACATGCGTGCTAGTCGTTTCCGACTCTAGGGGCCGGTGCTCATCTCCGTTTCAAAGCCGAAGAGCCAGCGCTTGTCCGAGGACGTCTCCATGGTCATGTGGCCGGCATGACTAGACGCCAAAGGCGCACGGAACGCTGTTACCTTCCCACCGGAGTGGTCCCTATTTTTCTACTTGCATTTTTAACCTGCTTTCGAACTGCTAGGTTGGCAGAAGCTGGGACGAGTAACAGGCGCTCACTCTGTTACGCGGCACTCGGGATTTGACCCGCCAAACTGCCGACCTTCTGATCGACAAGCTCAGCGTCCTAACCCACTGAGACGCCTTTACGTGCACGCAAATGAGGCTAACAAGCACATGCATGAATGGGGTCACAATTGCGCGTGTTATGCAAAGGTGGCCAGGAATGCTGGCGCAATGCTTGGGCAACGCTAGCTTCTGTGCACCACTGCAATGCAAGCACAAGTGGGGGAGTTGCAGCGACAATGGCGCCCATGTGCCGCTGCGATGCTAGCATAAGTGACGCTAGCTAGTGCCTGTACAACGCTCACGGTATTGCTAGCGTCCAGACACCACCGTGACACTAGCGTGAGTGGGGGAGTGTGCGCACACACACACACACACGCATGCACTGGACACCCACTCAGGTGGCCCACAGCCCATGGCCCGATAGTGGGCTGTGGCCCACAACTTGGGGGCCTCTGCATAGACAATAAAGTTTTAGAGACTTAAGACTGTCTGAATTAAATCCAATAACAGCCACAATTCTTACTTTTCAGGGAAAATTTGGCACAGATCCAGAGCGTCCTCGATTTCATGACCGATGTCGCAACTTTTTTTTGTCGTGCTAGTTAAGCAAATCACTGTGGTTGTTAAATGAATCACGCGGTCGTTAAGCAAATCCAGTTCCCTCCATTGATTTTGCTTGTCGGAGGCTGGCTGGGAAGGTTGCAAATGGCAATCACGTGACCCTGGGATGCTGCAACCGTTGTAAGCACATGCCAGTTGCCAAGCACCTGAATTTCGATCACATGACCGTGGGAATGCTGCGATGGCTATCTAAATGTGCGTACAGGTACTCCTCAACTTTTTTTAAAAATAAACTTTTGTGAAAAGTTTTACGACAAGTATAAAAAACTAACAAAAATCAATAATAATAATAATAATAATAATAATAATAATAATAATAATAATAATAATAATAGTAAGTTGGAAGGGACCTTAGAGGTCATCTAGTCCAACCCCCTGCTCAGGAAGGAAACAAGAGAGGAAAGAACAAAAAACAGAAGTGAAGAAAGAGAAAGAAAGAAAAAGAAATGGAAAGAAAGAAAAAGAAAAAGAAAGAAAGAAAGAAAGAGAAAAGATAAGGAAAAAAGAAACAGAAAGAGACGAAGAAAAAAGAAAGAAGATGCAGAAAGAAAGAAGAAAAAAGAAAAATAGAAAAGGGAGAGAAAGAAAGAAAAAGAAAGAAAGAAAGCGAGGGAGGGAGGGAGGGAGGGAAGAAAGAAAGAAAGAAAGAGAGGGAGGGAGGGAGGGAGGAAGAAAGAAAGAAAGAAAGAAAGAAAGAAAGAAAGAAAGAAAGAAAGAAAGAAAGGGAGGGAGGGAGAAAAGAAAGAAAGAAAGAAAGAAAGAAAGAAAGAAAGAAAGAAAGAAAGAAAGAAAGAAAGAAAGAAAGACAAAGAGAGAGAGAGAGAGAAAGAAAGAAAGCGAGGGAGGGAGGGAGGGAGGAAAGAAAGAAAGAAAGAAAGAAAGAAAGAAAGAAAGAAAGAAAGAAAGAGAGGGAGGGAGGGAAGAAAGAAAGAAAGAAAGAAAGAAAGAAAGAAAGAAAGAAAGAAAGAAAGAAAGAAAGAAAGAAAGAAAGAAAGAAAGGGAGGGAGGGAGAAGAAAGAAAGAAAGAAAGAAAGAAAGAAAGAAAGAAAGAAAGAAAGAAAGAAAGAAAGAAAGAAAGAGAAAGAGAGAGAGAGAGAAAGAAAGAAAGAAAGAAAGAAAGAAAGAAAAAGAAAGAAAGAGAGAGAGAAAGAAAGAAAGAAAGAAAGAAAGAAAGAAAGAAAGAAGGGAGGAAGAAAGGAAAAAGAAAAGAAAGAAGAAAGAAAGAAAGAAAGAAAGAGAGAAAGAAAGAAAGAGAGAAAGAAAGAAGCGTCAGTTTTCTTTTGCAGCAAATGCAAGTACAATTATTTATGCCTCAGCGTGGTTATAATTTTCAGCATATTGCAGTGAGAAACAGCTCTACCCATGTTTTGTGGGTTTGTGTTGTATTCACTGAGTCAGCTTCTTTGTTCCAGCTGCAAGCTTTTATTACGTATTCCATGAAATATTGTCCTTTAGCCGAAGGAGACAATTCCTTGCAGGCTTAAGGGGAAAGGAGTTGCAAACTCTGTTGTGCAAACACAGATCCGATGAGGTTACAGCAAAGAGTGCAATTTAAATCAGGTTATTATGGGGGGGGGAGTTAAAAAGCAAAATATGAAACCTGAACTGGCCTCAAGCAAAGAGCTGGCTTCCTTTGCAGACAGCATCTGAGTTTCCATAAACATGCGTTCCCACCGTTCCCACCGCTGGCTAACTTTAATTCAGTTGCGTTACAGACCTGGTGGATGCATTCACATATGCTAAGCTTGGTTAGGTTTAACCTTGGTAAGTTCGGGGATTTTTTTGTTTAAAATGGATTACCATGTCGTGAGAACCCAGCCCATTTCTTTAGGTTGCAGATGAATTTATTATATGAACCCAGGAACTGTGTGACTCGAATATCCAGGTTGACTGTGTTGTGTGAATGCAATGTAGTGACTAGGCAGGTTCTCATGATATATTTACCCCTATCAGTTACAATTTATGTAAGGGCGTTCATGCAACCTACTCAGCTAGGTTGATTTTAACCTGATAGGTTTATGTGTGGCTGAATACATTGTGCGGAACCAGTCTTCAGGTTATTTCACGGTTTGTTTTATGTATTTGTGTATGTATGGATGTGTGGCAAGCTGCCATGATAGACATGCAAATCAATGTCTCCTTAAGGAAAAATTGCTTTTTATCGACGGGTTTATAGGATATGTCCAAAAAAAAAAACCAGGATGGGGACAATGATGGTAGGGTGCAAATTCTGTTTTTCGTGTGTGTCGCATCATTTTATACTTAATTTATTCCTGCTGCCTTAATTGTTTTTATAAATAACTCAAAGCAGCAAGCATATCTAATACTCCTTCCTCCTCCTATTTTCCCCACAACAACCCTGTGAGGTGAGTTGGTCTGAAAGTGAAGGACTGGCCCAAAGTCAACCAGATGGCTTTCATGCATAAGGTGGGTCTAGAACTCACCATCTCCTGGTGATTGGCCCAAAGTCACCCAGCTGGCTTTCATGCCTATAGCGGGACTAGAACTCACCATCTCCTGGTGATTGGCCCAAAGTCCCCCAGTTGACTTTTATGCCTAAGGTAGCACTAGAACTCACTGCCTCCTGGTGATTGGCCCAAAGTCACTCAGCCGGCTTTCATGCCTAAGGCGGGACTAGAACTTGCAGTCTCCTGGTGATTGGCTCAAAGTCACCCAGCCGACTTTCATGGCTAAGGTGGGTCTAGAACTCACCATCTCCTGGTGATTGGCCCAAAGTCACCCAGCCGGCTTTCGTGGCTAAGGTGGGTCTAGATTCTAGAACTCACCATCTCCTGGTGATTGGCCTACAGTCCAAAGCCAGTTAGCTGCTGACATGCCTAAGGCAGAACTAGAACTCACCATCTCCTGCAGATTAGCCCCAAGTCGCCCAGCCAGCTTTCATCCCTATAATGGAGTCTCTTGTTGCTAGCCTAGTGCCTTCACCACTAGATCAAACTACCTCTCATGATCCTAACATCAGAGTTTTTCTAAATGAGAGACAGAGATTCTCTAATGAGCATAACTTTTCTATGGAAACCCTGATCCAAAATTAAAACTCTAGCCCAGGGGTAGGCAACCTTGGCTCTTTGATGACTTGTGGACTTCAACTCCCAGAATTCCTCAGCCAGCGTGCCTGGCTGAGGAATTCTGGGAGTTGAAGTCCACACGTCATAAAAGGGCCAGGTTTGAAGATCCCTGCTCTAGTGATAGAAAATTGGGACTTGTCTCCCCGGGCAAAGCAACAAACCATATTTTTCTAATCCATTCTTCCTTCCTTCCTTCCTTCCTTCCTTCCTTCCTTCCTTCCTTCCTTCCTTCCTTCCTTCCTTCCTTCCTTCTATCTTCTTGCATCACCCATATTTAGCTGTCAGTGACTCAGAATGGATCAGCTCTCCTTTCTATCTCCTTTGCCTCTGCAAGTTTTTACGCATGTTTAAAGATATTAAAGAATCCCTTCCATTTCTCTTTTATTTATTTTTTTTAAAAGGTGATTCTTTTTTTTATACCTTCTGGGATTAATCCATCTTCCTAAGGTGGGGCAACAGATTTCCCGAGTTATCAGTCTCAGAGTTTCAGATGTAGAAAGCTATTATATAATTTATTCCCTTTCTGTAATTCTCCCCCCCCCCACTTTTCACATGTTACTCATGTGAGAGTCCTGCCTTCCTTACATGATGGAGTTAGCAGGTAACACGCCTAGCATGGTAATAATAATAATAATAATAATAATAATAATAATAATAATAATAATAATAATAATAAGAAGAAGAAGAAGAAGAAGAAGAAGAAGAAGAAGAAGAAGAAGAAGAAGAAGAAGAAGAAGAAGAAGAAGACGACGACGACGACGTTGGAAGGGACCTTGGAGGTCATCTAGTCCAACCCCCTGCTCAGGCAGGAAAACCCTATACCATTTCAGGCAAATGGCTGTCCAGTCTCTTCTTAAAAGCTTCCAGTGTTGGAGCATTCACCGCTTCTGGAGACAGGTGGTTCCACTGGTTAATTGTTCTAACTGTCAGGAAGTTTCTCCTTAGTTCTAGGTTGCTTCTCTCCTTGGTTAGTTTCCATCCGTGGCTTCTTGTCCTGCCTTCAGCTGCTTTGGAGCTTTGGAGCTTGGAAGATTACAGGTGGAAGAATGAACTGCAGGTAATCCTCAACTTGCAATAGTTCATTTAGTGACTATTCAAAGTTACAACGGCACTGAAAAACCTGGCTTATGATTGTTTTTCACACTTACGACCGTTGCAGCATGATCAACATTCAAACGCTTAGCAACTGGCATGTATTTATGACGGTTGCAGTGTCCCGGGGTCATGTGAACCCCTTTGGCGACCTTCTCCGCTAGCTTCCAACAGGCAAAGTGAATGGGAGAAGCCAGATTCGCTTAATGATAGCATGATTCACTTAACAACCATGGTTAAAAAAAAGGCTGCAAAATGGGGCGTGACCCGCTTAACGTCCGCCTTGCTTAGGAATGCAAATGTCAGGTTCCATTGTGGTTGTAAGTCGAGGACTACCAGGTTTTTCTCCAGGAAACCTTTTTGCTTGATTGCTTGAAGACCGCTGTGTTAGATTAAAAGAAAAAAAAATTAAACCTGGTGAATAAATGACTAAGGGTTCATTTTACAGGCCCGTGTTTTGTAACCCTGGGAAAATTCTCTTTTCCTTCTGCTTCAAGAGATGCTGCATTTTCCAAGCTCCCCTGGGGCTCATGACCAAAGTTAGGTCAACAGTATTTTTGACTTTGGTTAGAAATATTTTGGTTCCCGATCCTTTTTTATTGACTGATTGATTGATTAGCCCTGGGGCCATATCCGAGTGCCAAGTTCCAAAAACAAATTATTACTAAAATTTGATAAAAGCCATTTAAAACGGAATGAGTTAAAATACAATTTAAAGCGAAGTTGGAATAAAATAAAATGAAATTGGAATAAAACGCAGTCTAAAACGAAACTGGAATAGAAAACAATCATTTAAAATATAGATTCCTGATCCTGTCTTCTCATCTGAGCTGAGCATCTGAACTGGAGAAGGAAGGACCAAGACATGGAGGAGAAACTGGAAAAGTGGTGAGATCAAAGTGGTCCCGTAGTGGTAGCACCACTTGAACACCATCATCGGCATTGACAAATTCGCCATTAGTCAATTGCAAAAGGCAGCCTTGCTAGAAACTGCTTCCATCCGGCGATGAGATCTGCAATACCATCAAACATCCACATCTGCCTATCCCAGGTCCTTGGGAAGGACTCGTTAGTGAAAGGAATAGATTAGGGAAGGGGCGTTGAGTGCAATAGGGGAGGGGGGAATCTGCCTCGGGAGCAGGATATAAAAATATGTCAAACAGCTGTTTAAGGTGTCACTGAACTCCTGTGTGTCTTTCAGCCTTTGCAAATGCTTTTTTAAAATAAAACTTTGTTGCTGGAATTCCAAGTGAGTTTGTTTGTTTTGGGATCTCGAGCCACGTTCCAAACAATGAGGTAAAGGTAAAGGTTCCCCCCCACACACCTGCTAGTCGTTTCCGACTCTAGGGGCCGGTGCTCATCTCCGTTTCAAAGCCGAAGAGCCAGTGCTTGTCCGAGGACGTCTCCATGGTCATGTGGCCGGCATGACTAGACGCCAAAGGCGCATGGAACGCTGTTACCTTCCCACTGTAGCGGTCCCTATTTTTCTACTTGCATTTTTACGTGCTTTCGAACTGCTAGGTTGGCAGAAGCTGGGACGAGTAACAGGCGCTCACTCTGCTACGCGGCACTCGGGATTCGACCCGCCAAACTGCCGACCTTCTGATCGACAAGCTCAGCATCCTAACCCACTGAGCCACCGCGTCCCCATCCAAACAATAGGTAGACAAAAATGCTAAATCCAGTCTGAATATCTGGCTGACTGTCCGATGATCAGTAATGATGATGATGATGATGATAATAATAATAATATAATAATAATAATAATAATAATAATAATAATAATAATAATAATAATGATGATGATGATGATGATGATGATGATGATGTTGGAAGGGACACGTGGTCCTTCTCTTCATTAAACATTTATTTGGCCATGAGTGACCCTCACACAGGGCCTAGCCTTACACAACACCCATTACTAGCACTGGGTGCCAAAGATTTAGCAGAGCCCTTGGCCACATATTACAGATATTCTCTTCGAAGTATATTTTTAACTCAGCCATCCATTAACTTCTTGACTCTTAGACTGGAGAAAGATGGAACAGGTTCAGCGTACATTTCAGCAGGCAGGGCTACAATGATTGGGGATTAGAACTGCCCATCCTCGTAGGTTAACCTGAGATACCCTCCTCTTGTTTTTATTAAGGGGAGGGGGATTTGGGGAGCAGGGTAGACAACAACAGCATCCCTGGGACGCTGCAAATATGAGTCAGTTGTAAATATGAGTCAGCTGTGCCAAGCATCAAATTTTGATCGCGTGACCATGGGGGGGAAGCTGCAATGGATGCAAGTGTTAAAAAGGATCTTAAGTCACTTTTTTCAGGGACGTTGTAATTTCGAAGGGTCACTAAACAAACTGTTGTAAGTTGAGGAAATGGAGGGGGGGGGGAAACAGGGATTCCAAACAGGGATTTTGGTGGTAGCTATAAAAATCAGCAAAGCCTTAAGAAATCTCCAGATTAATCAGATTACGCTTTAACGTCAAAGAAAGGACAAATAAGTAAAGGAACTCCATAATAGGGGTTTAATTGCAAATTGAAGTCACGTTCCCCTGGAACGCTGCCAGAAATCATAAATGTGAGTTGTTTGCCCAATTGCACAAAAACACAAACAAGGGATTGTGGGGCGTATACATCTGTGTGCTTGTGACAGTCATAACTTTGAGGATGGGTCCTAAGTAGCTTTTTGAAAGTTGGTCATTAAACCGTAAATTGAAGCCTACATGTGTTTTTCACTTGCCAGATGATGTCTGATAACCCTGCTGTCTTTACTTAGCCATTCTGGTTTATAAATCGCAGTTTGTTGCTGAGGAACTTCTCCAATAGCAGCCAGTTGCTTCCACCCTCCAAGTCATGTCGGGGAATGTCCCAAATTTATTCAGTTGGCCGTTTGGGGATCCCAAAAAAGGTACCTGAGACTTTCAGATGACCTGATCCAGCCTTTTGATGGATAGTCCCAGATCCATTAAAATCTGGGGGTTGGATCCAGCAAGAAGATAAAGATTAGCCTTGGTGGAGCAGTGGGCCTTCTTAAGTAACACCAGCTGCCTGCAATTAGTGCAGGTTCGAGTCCCACCAGGCTCCAGGTTGACTCAGCCTTCCATCCTTCCGAGGTAGGTAAAATGAGGACCCAGATTGTTGGGGGCAATTAAGCTGACTTTGTAATAATGCCGCTTGGGGTGTGTGTGAAAGCCCTAATAAGCAGGCATATACATAGAATGAAGGCTATTGCTAAGCACCTTGATTTGTGCTTCTTAGATTGTAAGCCGCCCTGAGTCTTCGGAGAAGGGCGGGATATAAATGGGATTTAAAAAACAAAAACAAAAACTCAGGTATCCCTCAAGACTGAGAAAGTCTTACATCTGCTTTAATGAGGCAGGATTCATTTCAGCCCCAAAATCTGAATTTAGCAGAATAAAAAACAAACAGAACAACTAACAGAATAACAGCGTTGGAAGGGACCTTGGAGGTCTTCTAGTCCAACCCCTCTGTCAAGCAGGAAAACCCATATCATTTCAGACAAATGGCTGTCCAGTCTCTTCTTTAAAACTTCCAGTGTTGGAGCATTCACAGCTTCTGGAGGCAAGTGGTTCCACTGGTTAATTGTCCTCACTGTCAGGAAATTTCTCTATAACCTCTCCTAAACAGAATAACAGAGTTGGAAGGGGCCTTGGAGGTCTTCTAGTAGTCCAACCTCCTCCTGCTCAGGCAGGAAACCCTACATCATGTCGAAGAAATGCTTGTCCAGTCTCTTTTAAAAACCTCCAGTCATGAAGCATGCATAACTTCAGCAGGCAAGTTGTTCCACTGATTAATTGTTCTAACTCAGGGGTCTCCAAACTTGGCCCTTTTATGACTTGTGGACTTCAACTCCCAGAATTCCTCAGCCAGGCACACTGCCTGAGGAATTCTGGGAGTTGAAGTCCACAAGTCATGAAGGGGCCACAGTTCCCCCATGCTGGCTCAGGAATTCTGGGAGTTGAAGTCATGAAGTCATGAAGGGGCCATAGTTCCCCCATGCTGGCTCAGGAATTCTGGGAGTTGAAGTCCACAAGTCATGAAGGGACCATAGTTCCCCCATGCTGGCTCAGGAATTCTGGGAGTTGAAGTCCACAAGTCATGAAGGGGCCACAGTTCCCCATGCTGGCTGAGGAATTCTGGGAGTTGAAGTCCACAAGTCATGAAGGGGCCATAGTTCCCCCATGCTGGCTCAGGAATTCTGGGAGTTGAAGTCATGAAGTCATGAAGGGGCCATAGTTCCCCCATGCTGGCTCAGGAATTCTGGGAGTTGAAGTCCACAAGTCATAAAAAGGGCCAAGTTTGAAGACCCCTGTTCTAATTGTCAGGAAATTCCTCCTTAATTCCAGGTTGTTTCTCTCCTTGATTAGTTTCCATCTGTGGCTTCTTGTCCTGCCTTCAGGCGCTTTGGAGAATAGCTTGACTCCCAACTCTTCTTTGGGGCAGCCCCTGAGATACTGGAAGGCTGCTATCATGTCCCCCCTCATCCTTCTCTTCATTAAACCAGACATACCCAATTCCTGCAATGGCTCTTCATACGTTTTAGCCTCCAGCCCTCTAGTAGTAGTAGTAGTAGTAGTAGTAGTAGTAGTAGTAATAATAATAATAACAACAACAACAACAACAATAATAATAACAACAACAACAACAACGATAATAATAATAATAATAATAATAATAATAATAATAATAATAATAATAATAATAATAAACAACCTTTATTGTCAAAGTACAACATGTGTACATTGAGATTAGTCACCTTTATTCAATTCGTTCAGCTTCAATTGTTCTCTGGTCATTTCTGGATTCTCCTGCCTGGATCAAGGGGAGATTTTGCCCAACAAAGCTCAATTTTTTTCCCCTAAAATGTTTTTTTTGTTGTTGTTGCCCTGCAAATTTGCAAATTTGCCCTCCCCATCACTATCTAGTCACGCTTTTCCAGAGGCGGTCAGAGAGGTTCTCCACAGGAAACAGAACACAGCTGGGAGATGCCACAGACTATTTCCAAAACAAGCTGGATGTGATCCAAGTTAGGACACCCCCATATAAGGACCGGCAGTTCTCGGGCGCAGACAGAACGTGACCTCCGGAGGTGGCGAACAGGTCAGCCTCCCTCCAGCCGGCGGCGTGAGGATCTTGCAGACAAGGCAGGCTTTGTTTCTCAGCCCGCCTGGCTTGTGCACATGTGGGACAGCCACGGGCAGAGGTGTGACTTGATCCCAAACAGGACTCTGCTTTGAGTGGCCTGGTCAGCCCATATGGGATGGTTGGGGGTTCAAGGTTGGCTGGAAACGGTTCTTCTCCCCTTCAAGTTGCTTCCACACAGCAGGCCGTTCCGTTTTGTTTTAAAGTTTTGTTAAAATTTATGGTAAGGTAAAATAGAAATACTAGCCAAAATTGAGATGGGAAGGGAAGGGAAAGAAAGGGGGAGGGAGGGAGGGAGAGAGGGAAGGAAGGAAAAAGGAAAGGAAAGGAAAGGAAAGGAGGAGGGGAGAAGGGAGAGGAGAGGAGAGGAGAGGAGAGGAGAGGAGAGGAGAGGAAAGGAAAGGAGAGGAGAGGAGAGGGGAGGGGAGGGGAGAGGAGAGGAAAGGAAAGGAAAGGAGAGGAGAGGAGAGGAGAGGAAAGGAAAGGAAAGGAAAGGAAAGGAAAGGAAAGGAAAGGAAAGGAAAGGAAAGGAAAGGAAAGGAGAAGGGAGACGAAAGGAGAGGAGAGGAGAGGAGAGGAAATAAGGAAAGGAAAGGAAAGGAAAGGAAAGGAAAGGAAAGGAAAGGAAAGGAAAGGAAAGGAAAGGAAAGGAAAGGAAAGGAAAGGAAAGGAAAGGAAAGGAAAGGAAAGGAAAGGAAAGAAGGAAAGGAGGAGAGGAGAGGAGAGGAGAGGAAAGGAAAGGAAATGAAAGGAAAGAAGGAAAGGAGGAGAGGAGACGAAAGGAAAGGAGAGGAAAGGAAAGGAGGGAGGGAGGGTGCAAAAGAAGACAAAAGGAAAAGAAATAAAAACAATGAATTCTGACTTTTTCAATGCCATAGAATGCAAGAAAGTTGCCACCTCGACCTTTACATTTCTAAACCTGGGTGGTCTTCGGTGCTGTCTGAACTTGGTTGTTTTGTTGCAGGACATTTCATGACCCAACTAGGGAACATCATCAGTGCTAGAAGGGAGTGTGTGTGTGGGGGGCGTTGCTGTCTGCAAGCTAGCCACTTGCATACAAATACGGCAAGCCCCACAGCCCTCTGGCGTTGTTACTTAGTGAGGCAATGAAAGATCTGCAAAAACAGCAGCCAAACTCAAACAGGAGCCCACAGCTCAAGCCTGAGCTACGAAGATTCTCCGCTCTTTCTAAACACAAAATCATTCTGGTCATCCAAAACCTACAGTTAAAATTTCGTCTGTTTTCTTTCGGTTTGGAGAACAACGTTCCGAAGCGCTTCCCCCACCGCAAAACAAAGCTGGCTAAAGCCGCCTTGAGTCTTCGGAGAAGGGCGGGATATAAATGGAGTTAAAATAAAAATAAATAAAATAAATTCCTCCCTTTAATTCAAACGGTCGATGTGGACCTCTCCGCTAACTCTGTCGCTTTCACCACCCGTTCTTCCGTCGTGGGAACGTCTTCCTGAAAGCCGGTGGAACTGCCTGCCACATTAGGCTTCGCTGCCTCGTCCGGCACTGGCGGAGCCTGGTAGAGACCTCTGTGGTTGTGCGAAGGGCGCGTCCACCTCCCCATCTATGCTGCAACATCACACACCCCCGATCTCTCTTGTGGTACCTTGCGCCGATTCAAGGTGAAACATGACCTTTGATTGCTTAACTAAACCCCAGTTGGCTGGCTTTGCATCCCACGTTACTTATTCATTTAATTTAATTATGTTATTTACAGAGTAAGGGACACGGTGGCTCAGTGGGTTAGGACGCTGAGCTTGTCGATCTGAAGGTCGGCAGTTTGGCGGGTCGAATCCCAAGTGCTGCGTAGCAGAGTGAGCGCCTGTTACTCGTCCCAGCTTCTGCTAACCTAGCAGTTCGAAAGCACGTAAAAATGCACGTAGAAAAATAGGGACCACTCCGGTGGGAAGGTAACGGCGTTCCGTGCGCCTTTGGCGTCCAGTCATGCCGGCCACATGACCACGGAGACGTCCTCGGACAAGCGCTGGCTCTTCGGCTTTGAAACGGAGATGAGCACCAGCCCCTAGAGTCGGAAACGACTAGCACGCATGTGCGGGGGAACCTTTACCTTTTTATTTACACAGTGCCCCCCACCCCCACCCCCCGGTCTTTGGACTTTGAATGGCTGACAATATTAAAAGAAGCAACCCCTGCTTGGTCTAGCAGTGGCTAAGGCACCAGGATAGAAAGCAGGAGACGGCGAGTTCGAATCCCACCTTAGGTATGAAAGCTAGGTAGGTTACTTTGGGCCAATCACCAGGAGCCTGTGAGTTCTAGTCCCACTTTAGGCATGAAAAAAATCAGCTGGGTGACTTTGGGCCAATCACTAGGAGACAGGGAGTTCTAGTCCCACCTTAGCCATGAAAGACAGCTGGGTGACCTTGGGCCAATCACTTTTTCTCAGCCCAACCTACCTCACAGGGTTGTTGTTGGACACTAAAAGAGGAGGAGTAAAATATGTTTGATATGTTCATTGCCTTGAGCTATTTGTAAAACTAATAAAGGTGGTGTGTGTGTGTGTGTGTGTGTGTGTCTATGTCTATGTATGTATGTATGTGTATAAATATTCCAAACATAATCACCATCACCATGGCTGGCTGAGGGATTCTGGGAGTTGAAGTCCACACATCTTAAAGGCTCTGAGGTCGAGAAACACTCCACTAGAGTCAGCAGTAGAGAATTATGCTTTTGTTAGGAACATCTGTGTAGAGGGTATCAAAAAAAAAAAGTCAGGATGGCAGCTGAAGCCTTGCCCCCCCTTTTTA
>NC_139514.1:3791469-3878969 GCF_947247035.1 Vipera ursinii
CGCTGAAGGATTTGAAGAGAAAGCAGAAGAAAGCTGACAACATCTGTTTTAGGGAGCGGCAAGACGTTCTGTTCACATGTTTTAATGACGCTGAACAGTCCAGTTCTTCCAAAACTTATAACAGCAATGTAAGAAACAATGAACATTTAAAAAAAAGAAAGCAAGCCAGAGAGAAAATAAATCTTGCAGGATCCAATCTGGCTTGGTCAACGGGACCAAAGGTTTATCCTTCCAAGTTTTCCTTCGGGAACTTCTCTGTCTCCAGAACATGTGCAGTGAGCACCAATTATGTGCACTAATTAACAACTAAAAGCTACGCACCACCAGGCAACCATATGAATACAACGCGTAGAAAGGCCCAGTGCACATATTCTGGAGAGAGAAAGAACATAGAATAATAGAGTTGGAAGGGACCCTGGGGGTCTTTTAGTCCAAGAGGAGACCTTTTAACATTTCAGACAAATGGCTGTCCAGTCTCTTTTGGAAAGCCTCCAGTGATGGATGACAGACAGCTTCTGAAGGAAAACAGGTTGACCCCCCTCATCTTTGCAGGAGGCCCTCAAATATTGGAACAGTGCTATCACCTTACACCTAGTCCTTCTTTCCATTAGACTTGACTTAAGGTAAAGGTAAAGGTTCCCCTGCACATGCGTGCTAGTCGTTTCCGACTCTAGGGGCCGGTGCTCATCTCCGTTTCAAAGCCGAAGAGCCGGCGCTTGTCCAAGGACGTCTCTGTGGTCATGTGGCCGGCATGACTAGACGCCAAAGGTGCACAGAACGCTGTTACCTTCCCACCGTAGTGGTCCCTATTTTTCTACTTGCATTTTTACGTGCTTTCGAACTGCTAGGTTGGCAGAAGCTGGGATGAGTAACAGGCGCTCACTCTGTTACGCGGCACTCGGGATTCGACCCGCCAAACTGCCAACCTTCTGATCGACAAGCTCAGCGTCCTAACCCACTGAGCCACCGCGTCCCTCACAGACTTGACATACCCAAACCAAAATCAAAACAACTTCATGTGTGGTCCACCTGACGTGGCCTGGAGGGCTTTTCAAGAAGAGACTGGACAGCCACTTGTCCAAAATGGTATAGGGTTTCCTGCCTGAGCAGGGGGTTGGACTAGAAGACCTCCAAGGTCCCTTCCAACTTTGTTCTTCTGATCTTCTCTCCTGTAACCATTCTTCACATGTTTTAGCCTCCTAATCATCTTTGTTGCTCTCCTCTGCACTCTTTCTAGAGCAGGGGTGTCAAACACAATATCATTGAGGGCCGCATCAGCATTGCGGTTGCCCTCAGGGGGCCGGGTGGGTATGGCCAGGGTGGGCGTGGCCTACTGGGTGGGCATGGCTAGAGTGCGTATGGCCTACTGGGTGGGCGTGGCCAACACTACATCATTTGCATCAAGGGTGCCTATGGAGGCCTGGGCAGGAGTGGGACAGATCTGAGGGTCTCTGGCAGGAGGAGGGTCTCTGTGCCAGGGCCAAGGCAGTGGGGGCCGTTCCCTCACTGTTTCCAGGATGGCTTCGCGGGCCAGATCCGGCCCCCAGGCCTTGTGTTTGACATGTCTGTTCTAGAGTACTTACTAAGGCTTTGTAAAGTGGTACTAAAACTTCATGCGGTCTTGATTCTACGCCTCTGTTGATGCAAGTTACGTTCCCCGAGGATGGGTTCCATCACAGTCTGAAAACTCAGAAGAATAAACCTTTGGTCCCAGTGACCGACTCAGACTGGATCCTGCAACATTATCCTGGGACGCATATAATTTGCCTTTATTCGTGAAAATAAGTCTTTGATTAGCAGCTCAAGTAACAGGAGACCTTTCAAAGTAGGTGGAAGTTACAGCTAATAAAAATGGCAAACTTGAAGGTTGACCTCCTAAGCTGGTAAGCATAACAACAACAACAACTTCAAGTGTTGGAACATTCACCGCTTCTGGAGGCAGGTGGTTCCGCTGATTAATTGTTCTCACTGTCAGGAAGTTTCTCCTTAGTTCCAGGTTGCTTCTCTCCTGGATTAGTTTCCATCCGTGGCTTCTTGTCCTGCCTTCAGGGGCTTTGGAGAATAGCTTGACTCCCTCTTCTTTGGGGCAGCCCCTGAGAGATTGGAACACTGCTATCATGTCCCCCCTCGTCCTTCTCTTCATTAAACGAGACATACCCAATTCCAGCAACCGTTCCCTATATGTTTTAGCTTCCAGCACCCTGATCATCTTTGTTGCTCTTCTCTGCACTCTTTCTAGAGTCTCGACATCTTTTTTACATCGTGGTGACCAAAACTGGATGCAGCATTCCAAGTGTGGCCTTATCAAGGCCTTGTAAAGCGGTATTAACTCTTCACGTGATCTTGATTCTTTCCCTCTGTTAATGCAGCCTAGCACTGGGTTGGCTTTGAGACAATTGTTCCCTTCTGGCACGTTAAGTGTTTCCAGCTGCAACTGGATAACCGCCAGCTCCACAAAGACGTGAGTTACATAACAGGGGCAGGGATGGATGGAATAATGTTAGCCTTAAAACTAACATTTTCCTTCCCTGCTCTCCATCCTGTGGGGCCTGCAGTAAGACGCTATCAGCTGGAGTTCTAGGAATTGGACCACTGACTCAGGAGGAGATTTGGTAAGGCAGAAGCCGCCTTAAACCAAAAGTGTGTGTGTGTGTGTGTGTGTGTGTGTAGACTGGCCTCGGCCACCCACCCTGGGCCTTTCTGGAAAAGTTTCCTGTTGGCCTGGGGTGCAGCTGGGCTAGTGGGCTGCAAGTCTAGACCTCCATATGGAGAGAACCAGTTGCATACCTGCACTCCTGTATTTTGAATTAAACTCTGTGGGTTGATTATCTTTCTTTCTTTCTTTCTTTCTTTCTTTCTTTCTTTCTTTCTTTCTTTCTTTCTTTCTTTCTTTCTTTCTCTTTCTTTCTTTCTTTCTTTTCTTTTCTTTTCTTTTCTTTTTTTCTTTTCCCCCCTTGCTTTCTTTCTCTTCCTTTTCTTTCTCCCCTCCCTCTCTCTTGCTCTTTTCTTTCTTTCTTTCTTTCTTTCTTTCTTTCTTTCTTTCTTTCTTTCTTTCTCTTTCTTTCTTTTCTTTTCTTTTCTTTTCTTTTTTTCTTTTCCCCCCTTGCTTTCTTTCTCTTCCTTTTCTTTCTCCCCTCCCTCTCTCTTGCTCTTTTCTTTCTTTCTTTCTTTCTTTCTTTCTTTCTTTCTTTCTTTCTTTCTTTCTTTCTTTCTTTCTTTCTTTCTTTCCTATCTCTCTCATTTCTCTCTTTACCTTGCTTTCTGTCTCTTTCTTTTTCTTTCTTCTATACTTCCTTCTCTCTTCTCTCTGTCTCTCTCTTCCCCTTGCTCTTTCTCTCTCTCTTTCTTCCTTTCTTTCTCCCTCTCTCCTTCCTTCTTTCCTTCCATACTTCCTTCTTCTCTTTTTCTCTGTCTCTCTTTCCCTTGCTCTTACTCTCTTTCTTTCTCCCTCTCTCCTTCCTTCCTTCCTCTCTCCCTCCCTCTTTCTCTTTCTTTCTTTCTTTCTTTCTTTCTTTCTTTCTTTCTTTCTTTCTTTCTTTTTCTTTTCCTCTCTTCTCTTCTCTTCTCTTCTCTTCTCTTCTCTTCTCTTCTCTTCTCTTCTCTTCTCTTCTCTTCTCTTCTCTTCTCTTCTCTTCTCTCCTCTCCTCTCCTCTTTCTCTCTCCATGTTGTGGGAGGTGTCACAAAAATTACATACCCACATGGCTTCATAGGGTACAGCGTGCCCAAATCCTGTTCATCTTCAAGGAGATTTTATTTACCACTTTCCTGCACTCTATTTTTCAGGTTATCAGAGACAACCTGCTGGCTTATCCCTGACCTGATGGACTAACTCACCCACACTGACACTTTCTCCCTGTCACATGTTTGTGAAAAGAAAGAAAAACTAGCTTTAGGCAGCTGAGAGGCTAAACTGCCCCTTTAGATTTCCTCAGAATTCCGCTTAGTGGGGGACTCAGCCTGTAATCCTTGGGGGTCCTTTAAGAGGATTCATTTAGTTTAGCACAGGGGTAGGCAGCCTCAGCTCTTTTATGACTCATGGACTTCAACTCCCAGAATTCCTGAGTCAGCATAGCTGACTCAGGAATTCTGGGTGTTGAAGTCCGTGAGTCATAAAAGAGCGAGGTTGCCTACCCCTGGTTTAGCAGCACAGGACACTCCTGAGATGCTGGCTTGGATAAGCTACAGATTCTTGTGTTTGTTTGTGTGTTTGTTTTGCAACCCAAGAAAAAGGGAAGGCCTGGTTAGAGACAAAGGCGGGACTTGCCCTCTGTCCTTCTTTGCAAAGAGTTGCAAAATTGTCAAAAAAAATGTCTGGCAAAGGCATCGGTTAAAGCACCAGGTTAGAAACCGGGAGATGGAGAATTCTCAGTGGGTTAGGACGCTGAGCTTGTCGATCAGAAGGTCGGCAGTTTGGCGGGTGAGTGCCTGTTACGCGTCCCAGCTTCTGCCAACCTAGCAGTTCGAAAGCCCGTAAAAATGCAAGTAGAAAAATAGGGACCACTCCGTTGGGAAGGTAACAGCGTTCCGTGCGCCTTTGACGTCTAGTCATGCCGGCCACATGACCACGGAGACGTCCTCGGACAAGCGCTGGCTCTTCAGCTTTGAAACGGAGATGAGCACTGGCCCCTAGAGTCGGAAACGACTAGCACGCATGTGCGGGGGAACCATTACCTTTACCTAAGCATGAAAGCTGGTTGAGTGAGTTTGGGCCAAATACCAGGGGATAGTGAGTTCTAGTCCCACCTTAGGCATGAGAACTGGCTGGGACCAGCCAGTCTCTCTCAGCCCAACCCACCTCGCAGGGTTGTTGAGAGGAAAATAGGAGGCGGAAAGAGTTTTATCTATGTTTGCTGACTTGATTATTTACAAAGTAACACAGGCAAGAAGAAAATCAATCAATCAAACAAACAAACAAGTATATAAATAAATAATAAAATGTTGAATTTGGACAAGGAGATCAAATTCCAGTTTATCCTCAGCCAGGTTCACACAGGAGGGAGGGTTACCTACATTGAATTGAGCTTTTACTTCACTGCAATAAATCACATGGATTGCTTTGTCTAAGACAGGGGTCTTCAAACTTGGCCCTTTCATGACTTGTGGACTTCAACTCCCAGAATTCCTCAGCCAGCATGGGGAAAACTTTGGCCCCTTCATGACTTGTGGACTTCAACTCCCAGAATTCCTCAGCCAGGCACACTGGCTGAGGAATTCTGGGAGTCAAAGTCCACAAGTCACAAAAGGGCCAAGTTTGAAGACCCCTGATCTAAGGCAATCAAATCTGGCTTGCCAGTACAGCTAATCCTCGTTAAGTGGCTTAACAACTGTTTTTCACCTTTACGACCATTGCAGTATCCCTGTGGTCATGTGATCAAAATTCAGGAAATATACTGTAGTGTGTACAGGTAGTCCTCGAGTTACGACCATAAATAACTGAGTCCAAAATTTCTGTTGCTAAGTGAGACAGTTGTTCAGTGAGTTTTGCTCCCATTTTACGACCTTTCTTGCCACAGTTGTTAAGGGAATCACTGCAGTGGTTAAGTTAGTAACACAGGTTGTTAAGTGAATCTGACTTCCCCCATCGAGTTTGCTTGTCAGAAGGTCACACAAGGGGAATGACGTGACTGCAACTGTCATAAGTATGAAGCGATTGAGAAGCATCCTAATTTGGATCACATGACCAAGGGAGGCTGCAACGATGCGTGAAAAATGTCCACAACTCAATTTGTTCAGTGCCATTGTAACTCTGAGCAGCCATTAAAGAAATGGTTGTAACTTGAGAACTACCTGTGTTTACAGGTCCGATTATTAATATTTTTAGATTTAATATATTTAACAATGTAAAATGTAGGCAATAGTTTTATATATTTAATAATTTAAAAATTATTAATCCAATGCCTTCCAAAAGATACTGTGGCTCTGAAAAATATGCTGTTTTCTAGGCTGCGTGTCTTCGTACCCATATTTCCCACGTTCCACAGGAAGCTCAAACTCCCTGCTTTGATGCTGTAGAATAATTTTATTTAGGGTGGGGAGAAGAATGACTCTTGAGAAAACCCATCCCTTGTCTTTGAACAAGATAACTGGACGTGGCAGAAGGGAAATAAATAACCAAAATTTGGAGTGCTGGACTGTAATTTAGTGTGGGGTTTGAAGTCTTCTTTCAGCTGACTTGACTCTTGACCAGCGTTATCAGCTGCTGATTGGGAACAAAGCTTTGGGAAGATTTCAGAGGTCGGCAAGGGGCACCATCCATCAACCTGAGGCTTGTAAAGGGCACCCAGGATGTCAACAGAAGAACTAGTGGCCATTTATGGCTGGAATTCCTTTGGAAGCCAGGGGAAGAAGTACGGAATGGACTTCCTGGAGGAAAAAACAAATATTTGTGAATTTGCCTTCCTTTGAAAGAAGTTACGGCTTCTGCCTTCAAGTCTGCAACCTCTCCTTAACAGAATAACGGAGCTGGAAGGGACCTTGGAGGTCATCTAGTCCAACCTCCTGCTGGAGCAGGAGACCCAAGAGACTATTTTCAGACAAATGGTTGTCCGGTCTCTTCTTTAAAACTCCCAGTAATGAAGCACCCACAACTTCAAGCCATGCCACTGGTTAATTGTCCTCACTGTCAGAAAATTTCTCCTTAGTTCCAGGTGGCTTCTCGTGGGCTTGATGAGTTTTCACCCGTTGCTTCTGGTCCTGCCTTCAGAAGGTGCTTTGGAGAATAGCTTGACTGCTTCTTCTTTGGGGCAGCCCCTCAAATATTGGAAGGCTGCTATCATGTCACCCCTGGTCCTTCTTTTCATTAAACTAGACATAGCCAATTCCAGCCACCGTTCTTTGTATGTTTTAGCCTCCGGTCCCCTGATCGTCTTTGATTATTATACTTCTCTGGCAATGGCAGAAGAATTAAGGGAAGTAGACATTTTCATGAAAAGATCTCCAATAGGCTCATGTTTTCCTTTCCCCGCCTTTTTGCAGACCCTAGCAGGCAGTCTTTAAGGAAGCCTGGCTTCCACTATTGACTTTGTTGGAAAAGTCACAGATGGCAATCACTTGATCCTGGGATGCTGCAAGCAGCTGGAGGAGAAAAAGAGAAGAGAACCAGGCCTAGACCAAGGGTAGGCAACCTTGGCTCTTTTATGACTCGTGGACTTCAACCCCCAGAATTCCTGAGCCAGCCATGCTGGCTCAGGAATTCTGGGAGTTGAAGTCCAGAAGTCATGAAGGGGCCATAGTTCCCCCATGCTGGCTCAGGACTTCTGGGAGTTGAAGTCCGCAATTCATGAAGGGACCGTAGTTCCCCCATGCTGGCTCAGGAATTCTGGGGGTTGAAGTCCAGAAGTCATGAAGGCGCCGTAGTTCCCCCATGCTGGCTCAGGACTTCTGGGAGTTGAAGTCCAGAAGTCATGAAGGGGATGTAGTTCTCCCATGCTGGCTCAGGAATTCTGGGAGTTGAAGTCCACAAGTCATGAAGGGGCCGTAGTTTCCCCATGCTGGCTCAGGAATTCTGGGAGTTGAAGTCCAGAAGTCATGAAGGGGACGTAGTTCCCACATGCTGGCTCAGGAATTCTGGGAGTTGAAGTCCGCAATTCATGAAGGGGCCGTAGTTCCCCCATGCTGGCTCAGGACTTCTGGGAGTTGAAGTCCGCAATTCATGAAGGGGCCATAGTTCCCCCATGCTGGCTCAGGACTTCTGGGAGTTGAAGTCCGCAATTCATGAAGGGGCCATAGTTCCCCCATGCTGGCTCAGGACTTCTGGGAGTTGAAGTCCAGAAGTCATGAAGGGGACGTAGTTCCCACATGCTGGCTCAGGAATTCTGGGAGTTGAAGTCCAGAAGTCATGAAGGGGATGTAGTTCTCCCATGCTGGCTCAGGAATTCTGGGAGTTGAAGTCCAGAAGTCATGAAGGGGCCGTAGTTCCCCCATGCTGGCTCAGGACTTCTGGGAGTTGAAGTCTGCAATTCATGAAGGGGCCATAGTTCCCCCATGCTGGCTCAGGAATTCTGGGAGTTGAAGTCCAGAAGTCATGAAGGGGCCGTAGTTCCCCCATGCTGGCTCAGGACCTCTGGGAGTTGAAGTCCGCAATTCATGAAGGGGCCATAGTTCCCACATGCTGACTCAGGAATTCTGGGAGTTGAAGTCCACAAGTCATGAAGGGGCCATAGTTCCCACATGCTGACTCAGGAATTCTGGGAGTTGAAGTCCACCAGTCATGAAGGAGCCATAGTTCCTCCATGCTGGCTGAGGAATTCTGGGAGTTGAAGTCCACGAGTCATGAAGGAGCCATAGTTCCTCCATGCTGGCTGAGGAATTCTGGGAGTTGAAGTCCACAAGTCATAAAAGAGCCAAGGTAGCCTACCCCTGGCCTAGACCATTAGGTAAACCTGAGAGACAGCTTGCTTCCCCCCACCTCTGCTCTGGTTCACAACTCTAAAGTGCAAACAGTCCATGAAATAATTCCCACTAAAATCAGTAGTTTCCTGCTGTGGCTCTTTGTGGATAGGAATTCCATGATCCACTTTGTAAATTAGGCCAAAACATTATTCTAGGGATCCGGCACCCTCTGGTGGCCTCAATCAGAAATAAAATTTGGGGTGGGGGAGAGAACGTATTCAGAAAACCCAAGAACATACCAAGGCAGAAGCTCGCCCACCCCAGGGATAAAACACCCATACTCAAACTGAGCGATGTGGTAAATGCAGTACAATGCAGTGAGCCTCCGTACACCACTTCACAAGCGCATGGCACAACATGGGAGAGCAAACCCATCGTCCATCTGCATTTGAAAGAGAAAGTCCACTCTTTTGAAGACTGCAAAGTCCACATTTTGGACAGAGTAGACGGCTGGCATGAAAGAGGGGTCAGTATGTCCAAATTGAACAGCCCTCTCTCAACAGGTATAGCACAGGTATAGTATAGGTGGTACCTTGCTCAATAGTAGTAACTGTGAGAGGGATCTCGGAGTCTTAGTAGACAATCACTTCAATATGAGCCAGCCGTGTGCTGCAGCTGCCAAAAAAGCCAACACAGTGCTAGGCTGCATTAACAGAGGGATAGAATCAAGATCACATGAAGTACTAATACCACTTTACAACGCCTGGAATACTGCATCCAGTTTTGGTCACCACGATGCAAAAAAGATGTCGAGACTCTAGAAAGAGTACAGAGAAGAGCAACAAAGATGATTGGGGGACTGGAGGCTAAAACATACAGGGAACAGTTGCTGGAATTGGGTATGTGTAGTTTAATGAAGAGAAGGGTGAGGGGTGACATGATAGCAGTGTTCCAATATCTCAGGGGCTGCCCCAAAGAAGAGGGAGTCAAGCTATTCTCCAAAGCACTTGAAAGCAGGACAAAAAGCAACGGATGGAAACTAGTCAAGGAGAGAAGCAACCTGGAACTAAGGAGAAACTTCCTGACAGTTGGAACAATTAACCAGCGGAACAACCTGCCACCAGAAGCAGTGAAGGCTCCAACACTGGAAGTTTTTAAGAAGAGACTGGACAGCCATTTGTCTGAAATGGTATAGGGTTTCCTGCCTGAGCAGGGGGTTGGACTAGATGACCTCCAAGGTCCCTTCCAATTTTTTATATTATTATTATTATTATTATTATTATTATTATTATTATTATTATTATTATTATTATTATTATTATTATTATTATTATAACAACAGAGGGGGAGGGATACGACACCACCTATCTCCAGTCCACAACAGTTCCAAGAAGGCTCCACACCCATTTGCACCACTCAGGTGACCCTGAAGATATAGATAAACCTCCAAGTGGCCTCAACGACCCTCTAAAAGGAGGCAAATGACCAGTTTTTCTGCAAGGAATATAAATCCTTCCATTCCCCTCCATCCAGTCAGAACGGAAGAAGCTTCTTGGATGAGAAGTGAAATGTCTTCAAAGGAAAAACAAGAAAGTCCCGTTGGCTCCTGAAAAAAGCACCTTTGGGACAACCAGGACCTGGAGGAGTGAGGATCTCCAGAGACAGATTCACAATGCAAGGTAATCCTTGACATACAACTGATGAAATTGTTGACGGAAAAGTCTCCATCACAACCATTCATTTAGTGACTGAAAAAAAATGACTTATGACTGTTTTTCACATTTACGACCCTGGCCGCATCCCACGGTCACGTGATTCCCCACCTGCAATTTTCCCAGCCAGCTGCAGACAAGCAAGTCAGTGGGGGAGGCCAGATTTGCTTAATGACTGCATGATTCACTTAACAACTGTGGCAAAAGGTGGTACAACGGAGCAAGACTCTCTTCGTAGCTGCCTTTGTTTAGCAGTGGAATTTTAGCCTCAGTCGTGGCCCAAGACAACCTACAAAGACTTTTTTTTTAAAAAAAAAATAACCCTATGTCTATAAAGATAAAATACTTAATGAAGAATATGATTTTTTAAAAAAAAGAATTCTAAATTTATGAGTTGCGCCACGACAGCGTTTCTCAGGGCCAAAAAATAGCGCTGAAGAGTTGGTTGTAACTGCAAGGCCCAGTTGTAAGTCGCTTCTTTCACTGCTGTTGTAACCTGGAACGGTCACTAAACAGATGGCTGTAAGTCGAAGACTACGCGTAGTGTGACGAAGAAAACGACCTTGTGCTGGAGATAAACCGGTCTTGGCCTGCATTTTTCTTACTCAAGAAATTCTCGATAGAACTTATTAAGCTTTAATACAGGTAATCCTCAACTTACGACCGCAACGGAGCCCCAAATTTCTGCTGCTAAGCAAGAGAGTTCTTAAGTGAGTTTCGCTCCATTTTATGACTTTGCTTGCCACCGTTGTTAAGTGAATCACTGCAGCTGTTAAGCTAGCCACACAGTTGTTAGGTGAACCTGGCTTACCCCTTTGACTTTGCTTGTCAGAAGGTCACAAAAAGGGATCGCGCGATTTTGATCTCATGACTGTGAGGATGCTGCAATGGTTGTGACTGTGAAAAACGGGCATAAGGCCCCTTTTTCAGTGCCCTTGTTAACTTTGGTCACTAAATTTATTTATTTTATTTTTATTTTTATTCCATTTATATCCCGCCCTTCTCCGAAGACTCAGGGCGGCTTACAAGCTTAGCAGTAAATGAAATGTTATAATTCAAGGACCAGCTGTGTGAGGATCATCGTCATCATCATCATAACAACAACAACAATAACAATACTACTACTAATAATAAAGTTGGAAGGGACCTTGGAGGTCATCTAGTCCAACCCCCCTGCTCAGGCAGGAAACCCTACACCATTTCAGAAAAAATGGCTGTCCAGTCTCTTCTTAAAACTTCCAGTGTTGGAGCATTCACTGCTTCTGGAGGCAGGTTGTTCCACTGGTTAATTGTTCTAACTGTCAGGAAGTTTCTCCTTAGTTCCAGGTTGCTTCTCTCCTTGGTCAGTTTCCATCCGTTGCTTCTTGTCCTGCCTTCAGGGGCTTTGGAGAATAGCTTGACTCCCTCTTCATTGGGGTAGTCCCTTATTTTGCAAAAATCTATTGGAAGGGAGCGATTTATCGTCCTCTTTTTCTGGTGGATTATTTATTTATTATTTATTTATTTATTTATTAGTTGAATTTATATACCGCCCTATTCCCGAAGGACTCAGGGTGGTTCGCAGGGCAGTTAAAACAGTACAAAAAGAGAATAAAATGAAATTAAATTAGTACAAGCCCACAATTCATAATAACAGTAAAAATTAAAAATTTTAAATTTAATTTAATTTAATTTTTGATTTAATTAAAATAATTTAAAATTTAAAATCCCTCAGTCCAGGCCAGACAATTCAAACAACCAGGTTTTTAAGTCCCGGCGAAACGAGCTGGTTAGCCATTCTGCTAATGAGTCCCTGTATAGTGGCTGCCAAACACTTAAGAAAAACAGAAAACTTTTATGCATATTCCCCTTGGTTCTGATTTGCCCGTTTCTGCGCTCAGCAGTTTTTCCCGGAGTTTGATCAGGGTGGATGATCAAAGCAAGAACAAGCCCTGACTTGTCTTCTCGCCCACAGATAATGTCAGGTTAGTCTCTTTTTTCATCTGCAAAGGCACACTGTCCAACAGAGGGCAAAATTTTTTTTAAAAAACCCCCCACAAAAAATAAAAAGTTCATCTGAATGGCACTTTAACACCTGTTTCTCACCTTTCTTTCTAACCCCTGCCTAGAAATTATGGAGTTATTTTAATGTTTTTCCCGGCACAGAAAGTATACGGATCCAGGGCAGAGGTTTTAATGCAGAGATGATCAGATTTTAAATAAATCATTTGGAATGTCAGTGATCAGGGATGGTTACAAAGTACGGTTAAAAAAAAGTCAGAATTTTGGCCTTTTTAAAAAAAATCTCAGCCCGGAGATTAAAGAGTGGTCAGGGGAAGAGTGAGAAGACCATGGCTTTTCCTATTATTATTATTGTTATTGTTGTTGTTATTATTGTTATTGTTATTATTATCAGCAGCAGCAGCAGCATTATCATCATCTCATGTTTTGATATATAAACCATCTAACGAACTGCCGATGGAGCTTCGGACTTTCCCCTGACCTTCGCTCTTTTCGCCGGGACTTAAAAACCTGGTTGTTCGAATTGTCTGGCCTGGACTGAGGGATTTTAAATTTTAAAGTATTTAATTAAATTATATTAAATTATATTAAATTAATTTTAAAATTTTAATTTTATTGTTATTAGGAATTGTGGGCCTGTACTAATTTAATTCCATTTTATTCTTTTTTGCACTGTTTTAATTGCCCTGTGAACCGCCCTGAGTTCTTCGGGAATAGGCCGGTATATAAATTCAACAAATAAATAAATAAATAAATAAATAAATAAATAAATAAATAAATAAATAAATAAATAAATAAATAAATATGGCAAAGCTACCTAATACTCTTTCCTTCTCCTATTTTCTCTACATTCTCCTATTTTCCGTTGCTAAGCGAGATAACTGTTAAGTTAATTTTGCCCCATTGTACGACCTTTCTGGCCACAGTTGTTAAGTGAATCACCGCAGTTTTTAAATTAGTAACACGGTTGTTAAGCGAATCTGCTTTCCCCATGGACTTTGCTTGTCAGAAGGTCCCAAAAGGGGATCATGTGATCCCACTGCGGCCGTCATAAATACGAGCCTGTTGCAAAGAGTCCAAATTTTGATCACGTGACCCCGGGGGATGCTGCAATTGTTGTTAATGAAAAATAGTTGTAAGTCACTTTTTCTTTGAATGGTCACTAAACAAACCGTTGTAAGTCGAGGACTACCTGTATATCCCTAGATTGAGTTTCAGCTCTTCCAAGGGTGCCTCTATCACCACTGTAACCTAGTCCAGGGGTAGGCAACCTTGGCTCTTTTATGACTCGTGGACTTCAACTCCCAGAATTCCTGAGCCGGCATGGGGAAAACTTTGGCCCCTTCATGATTTGTGGACTTCAACTCCCAGAATTCCTGAGCCAGCATGGGGGAACTATGGCCCCTTCGTGACTCGTGGACTTCAACTCCCAGAATTCCTCAGCCAGCATGGCTCAGCTTTGAAACCTCTCCCTTTCCCCTCAGCATGGCTGGCTCAAGAATTCTGGGAGTTGAAGTCCACTAGTCATGAAGGGGCCAAGGTTGCCTACCCTTTCAGCTGGCCATCCTCTTCTGCAGGACTGACCTATTCTCCAAAGCCCCTGAAGGCAGGAGGGGAAGCAACAGATGGAAACTCATCAAGGAGAGAAGCAACCTGGAACTAAGGAGAAACTTCCTGACAGTGAGAACAATTAACCAGTGGAACCACCCGCCTCCAGAAGTTGTGGGTGCTCCAACACTGGAAGTTTTTAAGAAGTGACTGGACAGCCATTTGTCTGAAATGGCCTAGGGTTTTCTGCCTGAGCAGGGGGTTGGACTAGATGACCTCCAAAGTCCCTTCCAACTCTGTTAGTCTGTTATTCGATGAGCTACTCATGTTTTTTTTCTAAATCGGACAAAGCCACCTGGGCACTGTTGCCTGTTGTTGATTTTTTTAAGAGTTCAAAAGGATTGGTTTGTTTGCTGGATAATTACTTACAATGAAGAACATCTGAAACTAGAGCCATTTTTTCTAGTAGTTAAGGAATCAGGCTGCAAAGGGGGAGTCCCTGAGTTCTAATCCCACCTTAGGCATGAAAGCCGTCTGGGTGACTTTGGGCCAATCACCAGGAGACGGTGAGTTTTAGTCCCACCTTAGGCATGAAAGCCAGCTGGGTGACTTTGGGCCAATCACCAGGAGACGGTAAGTTCTAGTCCCGCCTTAGGCATGAAAGCCGTCTGGGTGACTTTGGGCCAATCACCAGGAGACGGTGAGTTCTAGTCCCGCCTTAGGCATGAAAGCCAGCTGGGTGACTTTGGGCCAATCACCAGGAGACGGTGAGTTCTAGTCCCGCCTTATGCATGAAAGCCCGCTGGGTGACTTTGGGCCAATCACCAGGAGACGGTGAGTTCTAGTCCCACCTTAGGCATGAAAGCCGTCTGGGTGACTTTGGGCCAATCACCAGGAGACGGTGAGTTCTAGTCCCGCCTTAGGCATGAAAGCCATCTGGGTGACTTTGGGCCAATCACCAGGAGACGGTGAGTTCTAGTCCCGCCTTAAACATGAAAGCCGGCTGGGTGACTTTGGGCCAATCACAGGAGACGGTGAGTTCTAGTCCCGCCATAAACATGAAAGCCGCCTGGCTGACTTTGGGCCAATCACAGGAGACGGTGAGTTCTAGTCCCACCTTAGGCATGAAAGCCGTCTGGGTGACTTTGGGCCAATCACCAGGAGACGGTGAGTTCTAGTCCCACCTTAGGCATGAAAGCCGTCTGGGTGACTTTGGGCCAATCACCAGGAGACGGTGAGTTCTAGTCCCACCTTAGGCATGAAAGCCGTCTGGGTGACTTTGGGCCAATCACCAGGAGACGGTGAGTTCTAGTCCCACCTTAGGCATGAAAGCCCGCTGGGTGACTTTGGGCCAATCACCAGGAGACGGTGAGTTCTAGTCCCGCCTTAGGCATGAAAGCCGTCTGGGTGACTTTGGGCCAATCACCAGGAGACGGTGAGTTCTAGTCCCGCCTTAGGCATGAAAGCCATCTGGGTGACTTTGGGCCAATCACCAGGAGACGGTGAGTTCTAGTCCCACCTTAGGCATGAAAGCCGTCTGGGTGACTTTGGGCCAATCACCAGGAGACGGTGAGTTCTAGTCCCACCTTAGGCATGAAAGCCGTCTGGGTGACTTTGGGCCAATCACCAGGAGACGGTGAGTTCTAGTCCCGCCTTAGGCATGAAAGCCCGCTGGGTGACTTTGGGCCAATCACCAGGAGACGGTGAGTTCTAGTCCCGCCTTAGGCATGAAAGCCGTCTGGGTGACTTTGGGCCAATCACCAGGAGACGGTGAGTTCTAGTCCCGCCTTAGGCATGAAAGCCATCTGGGTGACTTTGGGCCAATCACCAGGAGACGGTGAGTTCTAGTCCCACCTTAGGCATGAAAGCCATCTGGGTGACTTTGGGCCAATCACCAGGAGACGGTGAGTTCTAGTCCCGTCTTAATCATGAAAGCCAGCTGGGTGACTTTGGGCTGGTTTCTCTCTCTCTCTGCCCAAACACCTCACAGGGTTGTTGTTATGGGAGCTTCATCACTGGAAGCTTTCAATAAGAGACTGGACTGCCATCTGTCAGAAATGGTGTTGGGTCTCCTGTTTTGGGGGGTTGGACTAGATGACCTACAAGGTCCCTTCCGACTCTGTTATTCTATTCTAAATAAAGAAACTGCGTTGGGGTGTCTAGCCTCCCTTTTTAAAGAAGTGGGATAAAAACTGAAAGACAAGGAGGAGGGTGCAAATCTCCTTGCATCCCATAATACCACTGTCAAGAAAATACATGCTCTTCCAACGAAGCATTAATCGGAAATCTCAAGGGGAAATCTCCTTGGTGCCGAATCCTCAATCTACTTCATATCTCCAATCGCAGTTGGGGAAAGTGCCAGCTTTTCAAAGACGGAGACTTATAAAGTCATTTTTCCAGAATTATTTTCTTTTGGTTATTTTCTTAAAACAAAAACAAAAACGAGGAGTCTCTGAACGTCGTGTTTTTCTGCATCGTGGCATCCTTAACCTCGGACAATTCCACTCAAGAATTTGGTAAGTGGATGATTTCTGCCCTGTCAGTTGTGACCGTCCGAATAGCTTTTCCAAGTTTGGCTTTGTAAAGAGAGATCCAGCTATTCCCTTTTAAAATAAAATAATAATTTTTTTAAAAAGTCCCGATCTTTGTAAACACCTCACTTGACTAGCGAAAACTGCTTGATTTCAAACGATATTTGAAAGTCGAGGCAATCCTTATTTGGACCGCTTGCTAGGAAGACAATTTGAAAATTTTAAGGCTTTGCTATATTTGAGGAAAAATTACTTTCCTTTATTATTCTGTTCTGCAAGTCTCTCTTTCCATCCGCACATTTCTGTGAAAAAACAGAAGCTGGTAGAACAGCAATGGGTCACTCACAGTGTTTTATGGTGAGAGAAAGAGATAGACAGAGAGAGAGAGAGAGAGAGAGAGAATGTGTGTAAGAAAGTGAATGAGAGAGAATAGGAGAGAAAGAATGAGAGACAGAGAGGGGATGAGAGAGAATGAGAAGGAGGAGGAGGAGGAGGAGGAGGAGGAGGAGGAGGACTGTGGGGTCCTTGGTGCTCTCTGAGCTTGGTTGCTTTCTTGCAGACATTTCATTACGCAACTAAGTAATATCATCAGTGCTCTTGTTATCACATCATGCCTGGCACTGATGATGTTAGCTAGTTGGGTAATGAAACGTCTGCAAGAAACCAACCAAGCTCAGAGACCACCAAGGACCCCTCAAATAGTCCTCTCTTCCCAAACGGGATTAAGCACCCGTAGTAATCAGCTACAATGGCTTTTGTACATGCTGGAGATTGTGGGAGCAGCGAAGCTATGTTGTCCAGCGTTGGAATCTCAGAAAACATTGCCATGTAGAATCTAGAATCAGAATAGATCTGGAAGGGACCTTGGAGGTCTTCTAGTCCAACCCCCTGCTCAGGCAGGAGACCCTATACCAACCCAGACAAGTGGCTGTCCAGTCTCTTCTTAAAAAACCTCCAGTGTTGGAGCACCCAGAACTTCTGGTGGCAAGTGGTTCCACTGGTGAATTGTCCTCACTGTTAGGGAGTTTCTCCTTAATTCCAGGTTGCTTCTCTCCTGGATTAGTTTCCATCCGTTGCTTCTTGTCCTTTCCTGTGCTGTAGACTCTCACAGTAAAGATAGTCCTCAACTTACAAGCATTCGTTGAGTGACCGTTTGAAGTTACGAGGGCCCTGAAACCAACACCTGTTTTTGACCCTCCTCTTGTAAGGTCAAGAGTTAGAGTCAAAGCCAAGGTTGTTCTTTTGGCAGGAGGAAAAAAATGTGCCATAACTTGAAAAAGGCGCAGGATCTCTGTTTACAACAGACTCGCCCAGCGCTAATCTGTCCATCCCATCTTTAGATATTAGATAACTTTTATTGTCATTTTTTTTACTGTGGGCACAATGGCACACATTAGAAATGAAATTTGGTTGCTTGCTCTCAAAGTGTACATACATAACACTCATTTAAAACATACTATATACAACACAGGTATAGACCTACACCCTTACCTATAACTAACATATAAACATTAATCACTGTCCATCTTGAATACATAACGGAAGGAGGAAGCTTTAGAGTTCACAAAACTGTGACTGAATCTGGATGTTCTGCTGCGGATACCACGGAGCCCCTTCCTCCCAGAAGGTAGCCAGGAAAACAGGTCGTGAAGAGGGTGTGTCGTGTCCCAGACAATCTTGTGGACCCTACTCAAGCAACGCTTCTGTGCCAAGTCCTGGATGGGAGGGAGGGAAGGAACTGCCAATGATCTGTTCTTACTGTCCTCACCACTCTCTGCACCGCCCTCCTGTCCGAAGCTGGGATGCTTCCAAACCAGATCATAATGCCATATGACAGGATGCTCTGTAGAAAGTGGTGAGGACAGGGGAAGGAAGATGTGCTTTTTTCACGCGGCGCAGGAAATGCAGGCGCTGCCGTGCCCGCTTCACCTGTGTCTCGCTGTTGAGCGACCAAGCTAGTTGATTATTAGGAGATGGAGATGGAAATGGAGAATGAGATAACATGGTGGAGGTGGAGGTGGTGGAGAGGGAGATAAGATGGAGGTGGAAGTGGAGATGGAAAAGAGGGTGGAAAGAGAGAGAGAAAAGGAAAAGGAGGGAGAGAGAGAGAAATTACCTTCCTCCCAGAAGGGAACAAGGAAAACAGGCTGTGAAGAGGACGTGTCGTGTCCCAGACAATCTTACGGACCCTGCTCAAGCAACGCTTCTGTGCCACATCCTGGATGGAGGGGAGGGAACTGCCAAGGATCTGTTCTTACTGTCCTCACCACTCTCTGCACCGCCTTCCTGTCCGAAGCGGTGATGCTTCCAAACCGGACTGTGGTGCCGTATGACAGGATGCTCTCGATCGTCCCTCTGTGGAAAGTGGTCAGGACAGGGGAAGGAAGATGTGCTTTTCTCACACGACGCAGGAAATGCAGGCGCTGCCGGGCCGGCTTCATCTGTGTCTGACTGTGGAGCAACCAAGCCAGCCTACTTGTTAACTGCACACCCAGGAATTTGATGCTGGTATCCGTCTCCACAGGGGAATCATTAATGCACAGAGAAGTGTGGCCGTGCCTGCCTTTCCTGAAATCAACATCGATCTCTAATGATCTTCTAACGTCTTCTCCCCTTCAACAGGTCGGTCACCTTCACAGATGGTGGTCTCGGTCTCCTGCGCCGGGATGCCATGGCGGCTCAGCCCCTGCCCCCTTGCCTTCAGCTCGTATGCCAGCTGCCCCTCTTTGCCCTCCTTGAACCTCCACAGGGCTGTCACCTTAGGGACGATCCTGACGCTTTCTCTGGTCTGTTGCCCAGCCCTAAAGCTCGGTCTGCTGGGACCTTGGTCCCGCGACTCCTTCTTCTCCGAGGCCCTGCCTGACGTCGCTGCTCAGCTAGCCATGGAGAGGATAAAGAAGGATCCTTCCCTCTCTGCGATCCACCGACTGGATTACGTCTTGTTGGAGGAAGATGGCCAGGCTTGGAAAGCACTTGCTCAATTTGCTGACTCTTCCAAGAATCTGTCGGCCTTCGTAGGGCCGCTGAATCCTAGTCATTGCGAGGCTGCCTCTTGGCTCGCTCAAGGCTGGAACAAACCCATGTTATCTTGGGCCTGCCTAGAAGGCCACCAAGATAATCCGATCAACGAACCCACATTTATAAGAACGTTGCCTCCTGCGGCTGCTGTACTCCTCACCGTGTTGAGGTATTTCAGCTGGGCTCACGTCGGCATCGTCTCTTCCGAGGGGGACCTTTGGGTGGGCACGGCCCACAAGCTGGCTAGTGTCCTCAGAAGCCACGGGCTACCCGTGGCTCTGGTTACGTCTACCGGGACAGAAACGGAAAAAGTAGAAGAGACTTGGAGCAAGATTCAAGCTGCTGGAACTATCAAAGGTAAACGGGGAAATGTTCCGGATGGGAAACTAACGAAATGTAGATTGATCAGGTCCCACCTAGATCGCAAAGTCTTGGAAAACCTTTCAAGATTCAGTGGAAGCAAACATTCGGAGCTGAGGGCCCCAGCTGTTCTCTGAGCTTTGCATTTCTCAGGTAGATGTTTAATGACCCAACTAGGTCACATCATCAGTGTTGGAAGGGGGGTGGGGGTGGCGTTCGCTCTCCACTTCTAGACTAAGGGCTTGGCCTGCCGGCGTTGGTGGAAATGCCTCTCGGGGATCCCTTGATTAGGCTGTGGTTTTATTTTTTTTGTTTTTTTTAATCCCATTTATATCCTGCCCTTCTCCGAAGACTCAAGGCGGCTTACAATTTAAGCACAAACCAATAGCCTTCATTCTATGTATATGCCTGCTTATTAGGGCTTTCGCGCCCCCCCCAGTGGCATTATTACAAAGTCAGCTTAATTGCCCCCAACAATCTGGGTCCTCATTTTACCTACCTCGGAAGGATGGAAGGCTGAGTCAACCTTGAGCCTGGTGGGACTCGAACCTGCACTAATTGCAGGCAGCTGGTGTCACTTAAGGAGGCATTAGCCCACTGCGCCACCGAGGCTAAGGTTTACTCTTAGTTTGTCTGAGCTGGTAGTTCCTTGATTGAGGAATTGTTTATTCCTTGATCGTTGGTCTAACATTGGCCTTCCTTCCTTCCTTCCTTCCTTCCTTCCTTCCTTCCTTCCTTCCTTCCTTCCTTCCTTCCTTCCTCTTCTCCTTCCTTCTTTTTCCCCTCTTCTTTCTTTCCCCTTTCCTTTCTCTTTTGTTCTTTCCTCCCTCTCCCCCTTCCCCTTCCTCCCTTCCTTTCCCTTTTCCTTCCCCTTCCTTCCTTCCTTCCTTCCTTCCTTCCTTCCTTCCTTCCTCCCTCCTTCCCTCCCTCGGTCCCTTCTTTCCTCCCTCCTTCCCTCCCTCCCTCCTTCAGTTCCTTCCTTCCTTCCTTCCTTCCTTCCTTCCTTCCTTCCTTCCTTCCTTCCTTCCTTCCTTCCTTCCTTCCTTCCTTCCTTCCTATCTTTCCTTCCTTCCTTCCTCCCTTCCCCTTCCCCTTTTTCTCCCTCCCTCCCTTCTTTCTCTTTCTCTTGCCTTCCCTTTCTCTTTTGTTCCTTCCTCCCTTCCCCTTCCCCTTCCCCTTTTCCTTCCTCCCTCCCTCCTCCCTTCTTCCCTTCCTTCTTTCTCTCCCTCCTTTCTTTCCCCTTCTCTTTCTCTTTTGTTCCTTCCTTCCTTCCTCCCTCCCTCCTTCCCTTCCTGCCTTCTTCCTCTCCCTCTTCTTTCTTTCTCCTTCCCTTTCTCTTTTGTTCCTTCCTTCCTCCCTCCTTTCCCCTTCCCCTTTTCCTTCCTCCTTCCCTCCCTCCCTTCCCTCAACAACTGTCTCCCTTGGCAATAGAAATTTGGGGCTCAACGGCGGTCGTACGTCGAGGACTCCCTGTAACAAATTCAAGTCTCCAACTGGCCTTTCCACTTTAACGGTCGGGCGCGCGCTCATCCTCTTGCAGGGGGCTGGACTAGAAGACCTCCAGGGTCCCTTCCAACTCTGTTATTCTGGTTAATTTGGTCTTTCTCCTCCTGCCCCCCCCCACTCCCTCTCCTGTGGAAGCAGAAAGCTTTAACCTCTTCCTTCCTTCCTTCCTTCCTTCCTTCCTTCCTTCCTTCCTTCCTTCCTTCCTTCCTTCCTTCCCTCCCCCCAGTGCTTCTGCTCTGCATGGCGTCTGCTCTCACTGGGGGGGAAGACCAGGCCACCTTCCTCACCAAAGCCCAGGAACTGGGGCTGGCCGACGGCAGGTACCTCTTTCTGCCCTACGACACCCTTTTCTACAGCCTGCCCTATGGGAACCATTCCTATTTCCTTCTGGAAAACGACGGCAACTTCCGGAAGGCCTACGACGCTGTGCTGACCATCACTCTGCAGTCTGGAGAGTCGACTTTCTACGAAGCTTTTCGGGCGGCCCGAGAAAAGGGAGAAATCAAAGTGGATCTTGAACCTGAACAGGTCAGTCGGTCAGCATTAGTACCGCTTGTCCAAGTCCTAGTCAGGCCACACCTGGGACACCGCAGCCAGTTCTGGTCACCGTATCCCAAAAAAGAGGTTGAAGAGTTTGGAAAAAAAAATTCAGAGAAGAGCAACTAAGATAGGCCTGGAGACCAAAATGTACGAAGAATGGCTGCGGGACTTGGGTTTGGCTAGTCTAGAGAAAAGAAGAAATAGGGGAGACACGATAGCAACATGCCAGTATCTCAGGGGTTGCCACAAAGAAGAGGAGGGGGCCAGCTTGTTCACCAGAGAACCAGATGGGCAAGACGAGAAACAATGGTTGGAAACTGATTAAAGAGAGAAGGAACCTGGAATTAAGGAGAAAGTTCCTAACATTGAGGACAATTAACCAGTGGAACTGCTTGCCACCAGAAATCGTGGGTGTTCCATCACTGGAGGTTTTTAAGTAGAGGCTAGACCAGGGATAGGCAACCTTGGCCCCTTCGTGACTTCAACTCCCAGAATTCCTGAGCCAGCGTGGGGGAACTTTGGCCCCTTCATGACTCATGGACTTCAACTCCCAGAACTCCTGAGCCAGCGTGGGGGAACTATGGTTCCTTCGTGACTCCTGGACTTCAACTCCCAGAATTCCTCAGCCAGCATGGGGGAACTTTGGCCCCTTCATGACTTGTGGACTTCAACTCCCAGAATTCCTGAGCCAGCATGGGGGAACTATGGCCCCTTCGTGACTCGTGGACTTCAACTCCCAGAATTCCTGAGCCAGCAATGGGGGAACTATGGCCCCTTCGTGACTCATGGACTTCAACTCCCAGAACTCCTGAGCCAGCGTGGGGGAACTATGGTTCCTTCGTGACTCCTGGACTTCAACTCCCAGAATTCCTGAGCCAGCATGGGGGAACTATGGCCCCTTCATGACTTGTGGACTTCAACTCCCAGAATTCCTGAGCCAGCATGGGGGAACTATGGCCCCTTCGTGACTCGTGGACTTCAACTCCCAGAATTCCTGAGCCAGCAATGGGGGAACTATGGCCCCTTCGTGACTCGTAGACTTCAACTCCCAGAATTCCTGATTCGGCATGGCTCAGCTTTGAAACCTCTCCCTTTCCCCTCAGCATGGCTGGCTCAGGAATTCTGGGAGTTGAAGTCCATGAGTCATAAAAGAGCCAAGGTTGCCTACCCGTGGGCTAGACAGTCACCTGTCTGTGATGGTGTAGGTCAGGGGTAGGCAACCTCGGCTCTTTTATGACTCATGGACTTCAACTCCCAGAATTCCTGAGTCAACTAGCTGACTCAGGAATTCTGGGAGTTGAAGTCCACGAGTCATAAAAGAACCGAGGTTGCCTACCCCTGGTATAGGTTCTCCTGCTCAAGCGGGGGGCTGGACTAGAAGACCTCTAAGGTCCCTTCCAGCTCTATTCTATTCTATCCACACATAATTCTTGAGCCAGGGAGCCCAACATTTCTGGTGCTAAGCGGGACAGTTGTTAAGTGAGTTTTGCCCCCATTTTAGGACCTTTCTTGCCACGGTTGTTAAGTGAATCTGGATTCCCCATGGACTTAACTTGTCAGAAGGTCACCAAAGGGGATCCCAGGACACTGCGACCGTCATAAATGTGAGTCAGTTGCCAGGTGTCTGAATTTTGATGCCGTGAACATGGGGATGCTACAACGGTTGTAAGTGTGAAAAAGTAACTTTTTGCAGGGTTGCCGTTCTAACTTGAAACGGTCACTAAATTTATTTATTTATTTATTTTAATTCCATTTATATCCCCCCTTCTCCGAAGACTCAGGGCGGCTTACAAGCTTAGCAGTAAATGAACTGCTGGAAGTCGAGAACCAACTGTAGCTCGACATTCCTGCGTTTCTGTGCAGCCATAATATATTCAGGAGGATGTCAAGAGTGCTATCCGATTTTCAGGCTGGCTGCATTCAGACAACACACTTAACCTGGTTATGGAACTCATTATTTTTCTAGATTCAAACAAGATCTGCAGGCAAAAATCTAAGCAACCTGTGGATTGGTACCATGGTCCAAGCAATGCACACCCATTGAAGTTGCGCAAAACTAATCCATGCTCTTTCTTCTTTTTGATGAAGCTGATTATTAGGCACATAGTAACTATCACGGTGAGACCCAGTTTGGTGTCGTGGTTAATGCTTCAAGCTAGAAACCAGGAGTTTTAGTCCCGCCTTAGGCATGAAAGCCGATTGGGTGGCTTTGGGCCAATCACCAGGACACAGGGAGTTCAGTTCCACCTTAGGCATGAAAGCTAGTTGGGTTACTTTGGGCCAATCATCAGGAAACGGTGAGTTCTAGTCCCACCTTAGGCATGAAATCTAGCTGGGTGACTTTGGGCCAATCACAAGGAGATGGTGAGTTCTAGTCCCGCCTTAGGCGTGAAAGCTAGTTGGGTTACTTTGGGCAAATCATCAGGAGACGGAGAGTTCTAGTCTCGCCTTAGGCATGAAAGCTAGCTGGGTGATTTTGGGCCAATCACAAGGAGACGGTGAGTTCTAGTCCCGCCTTAGGCGTGAAAGCTAGTTGGGTTACTTTGGGCCAATCATCAGGAGACGGAGAGTTCTAGTCCCGCCTTAGGCATGAAAGCTAGTTGGGTTACTTTGGGCCAATCATCAGGAGACGGAGAGTTCTAGTCCCGCCTTAGGCATTTAAGCTAGTTGGGTTACTTTGGGCCAATCATCAGGCGACGGAGAGTTCTAGTCCCGCCTTAGGCATGAAAGCTAGCTGGGTGACTTTGGGCCAATCACAAGGAGATGGTGAGTTCTAGTCCCGCCTCAGGCATGAAAAATCAGCTGGGTGACTTTGGGCCACTCTCCCTCTCTCTCTCTCTTTCTCTCTCTCTCTCTCTCTCTCTCTCACACACACACACACACACACACACACACACACACACTCCTCTCTCATCCCCTCTGTCTCACTCTCTCTCTTAGACACATTCTCTCTCTCATCCTTTGTCTCTTTCTCCCTCCCTCTCTCTCTTTTTCTCTCTCTTACACACATTCTCTCATCTTTTCTCTCTCATTTTCTCTCTCTCTTTCTCTCATTCTCTCCACACACATTCTCTCTCTCATCCTTTCTCTCATTCTCTTTCCCATTCTCTCATCCTTTCTCTCTCTCATTCTCTCTTTCTCTTTTTCATTCTCTCTCTCTCTCTCTCTCTCATTTCTCTCACACACATTCTCTCTCTCATCCTTTCTCTCTCTCATTCTCTCTTTCTCTTTTTCATTCTCTCTCTCTCTCTCTCTCTCATTTCTCTCACACACATTCTCTCTCTCATCCTTTCTCTCTCTCATTCTCTCTTTCTCTTTTTCATTCTCTCTCTCTCTTTCTCTCTCTCATTTCTCTCACACACATTCTCTCTCTCATCCTTTCTCATTCTCTTTCCCATTCTCTCTCATCCTTTCTCTCTCTCATTCTCTCTTTCTCTTTTTCATTCTCTCTCTCTTTCTCTCTCTCATTTCTCTCACACACATTCTCTCTCTCATCCTTTCTCTCTCATCCTCTTTCCCATTCTCTCTCATCCTTTCTCTCTCTCATTCTCTCTTTCTCTTTTTCATTCTCTCTCTCTCTCTCTCTCATTTCTCTCACACACATTCTCTCTCTCATCCTTTCTCTCTCATCCTCTTTCCCATTCTCTCTCATCCTTTCTCTCTCTCATTCTCTCTTTCTCTTTTTCATTCTCTCTCTCTCTTTCTCTCTCTCATTTCTCTCACACACATTCTCTCTCTCATCCTTTCTCTCTCATTCTCTTTCCCATTCTCTCTCATCCTTTCTCTCTCTCATTCTCTCTTTCTCTTTTTCATTCTCTCTCTCTCTTTCTCTCTCTCATTTCTCTCACACACATTCTCTCTCTCATCCTTTCTCTCTCATCCTCTTTCCCATTCTCTCTCATCCTTTCTCTCTCTCATTCTCTCTTTCTCTTTTTCATTCTCTCTCTCTCTCTCTCTCTCATTTCTCTCACACACATTCTCTCTCTCATCCTTTCTCTCTCATCCTCTTTCCCATTCTCTCTCATCCTTTCTCTCTCTCATTCTCTCTTTCTCTTTTTCATTCTCTCTCTCTCTCTCTCTCATTTCTCTCACACACATTCTCTCTCTCATCCTTTCTCTCTCATCCTCTTTCCCATTCTCTCTCATCCTTTCTCTCTCTCATTCTCTCTTTCTCTTTTTCATTCTCTCTCTCTCTTTCTCTCTCTCATTTCTCTCACACACATTCTCTCTCTCATCCTTTCTCTCTCATTCTCTTTCCCATTCTCTCTCATCCTTTCTCTCTCTCATTCTCTCTTTCTCTTTTTCATTCTCTCTCTCTCTTTCTCTCTCTCATTTCTCTCACACACATTCTCTCTCTCATCCTTTCTCTCTCATTCTCTTTCCTATTCTCTCTCATCCTTTCTCTTTCTCTCTCTCTCATTCTCTCTCCCTCTCTCCCTCTCCCCCCCCTCTCTCCAACCCACCTCACAGGGTTGTTGCTGTGGGGAAGACTGGTGGAGGAAGGTGAGTTGGCTATGTTTGCCACCTTGAGTTATTTGTACAAACAATAAAGGTGGGATATAGGCAAATAAAATAAATACCTGAAAGCCTGGTGCCTTCGCTTCTGTTTTTTTGCAGGTCACTCCCCTCTTTGGGACAATCTACGACGCCATTTACCTGGTCGCGAAAGCCCTCGCCAAGGTCGCTCAGCCCCAAACGTCTGAACCCTCCGGAACAACCTTGATTCGACATGTCAGAAACTTGGACTTTGCCGGCTTCAGCCGCAGAATCCAAGTCGACAGCCAAGGACGGCCGCTGGCCAAATACGTCGTTCTGGACACGGATGGCAAAGGAAGTCAGCTGTACCCAACTTACCTGCTGGCAGCATCTTCGGGCAGGATGCGGCCCCTGGGGAGGGCAGTCCATTTCCCTGGAGGGAGACCCCCCCAGGCTGATTCGGCCTGCTGGTTCGAGCCCCAGGTCCTCTGCGAGAGAAACGACAGGTGTGAGTATCACACTTTGGGGAAAGCAAAAAGGTTCCTTTGCACAATTTTCACCCGGCAATTATGCCAAGAACTTTCTCCGAGACTCCAATTTCCTGCGGATCCGGGAATTGTCCCTTCCCTATGTTTGCCAGTCTATTATTATTGTTGTTGTTTGTTGTTGTTGTTGTTGTTGTTGTTGTTGTTGTTATTATTATTATTATTATTATTATTATTATTATTATTATTATTATTATGTAAAGGTAAAGGTTCCCCTGCACATGCGTGCTAGTCGTTTCTGACTCTAGGGGCCGGTGCTCATCTCCGTTTCAAAGCCGAAGAGCCAGCGCTTGTCCGAGGACGTCTCCGTGGTCATGTGGCCGGCATGACTAGACGCCAAAGGCGCATGGAATGCTGTTACCTTCCCACCGTAGTGGTCCCTATTTTTCTACTTGCATTTTTACGTGCTTTCGAACTGCTAGGTTGGCAGAAGCGGAGACAAGTAACAGGCGCTCACTCTGCTACGCGTCACTCGGGCTTCGACCCGCCAAACTGCCGACCTTCTGATCGACAAGCTCAGCGTCCTAACCCACTGAGCCACCGCGTCCCTACTACTACTACTACTACTACTACTATTATTATTATTATTATTATTATTATTATTATTATTATTATTATTATTATTATTATTATTATCATCATCATCTCTGTTTGTTGGCCAGATCCGGGACTGGAAATTGTAATTCTGCTACTGTCACCTCCTGTCTTCCTGGTTCTCTTTGGCCTGTACCTGGCCTGCCTCAACCGGTCAGTATTTATTTATTTCATTTTATTATTTCTGGTTTGCCACATTTATTAAGGGGATCGCAGCAGGTGTTAGCTTAGTAACACGGTGGTTAAGTGAATATGGCTTCCCCCATTGACTTTGCTTGTCCGATGGTCGCAAAAGGGGATCCCAGGACGCTGCAGCCGTCATAAACATGAGCCCGTTGCCAAGCCTCTGAATTTTGATCACCTGACCATAGGGGATGCTGCAAGGATCGTAAGCATGAAAAACGGTCATAAGTCACTTTTTTTCCAATGCCATTGTAGCTTTGAATGGTCGCTAATTGAATGACTGTAAGTCATGTGCTATTTATGTTTTATCATAATGCAATAAAGCAATACAAAAGTTAAGATGGGAGGCAGAGTGGCCTGGTTGAAACTTCGCCTGTTTTTATTGTGCACAAAAAACAGGTGGAGCTTCAACTGAATTGCTAGGCCCGCCATTTTGACTCTTTTGACCTCACCCTGCAAAATAATAATAATAATAATAATAATAATAATAATAATAATAATAATAATAATAATAATAATAATAATAATGGTACCTGGTTGATACCTAGGACACTGGCAGCAACCCGTGTCAACCATCAGCACCAGTCAATTTGAATGTTCAGTTGACTGAGGTTCATGTTTAATGAATAAAAGATAATAATAATAATGCATACAAGGTCAAAATTCAGAAGACAGCAACAGAGAGTTAAGTGCCGCCTATGCAAAGAAGCTGAAGAAACAGTGGACCACCGGCTAAGCTGCTGCAAGAAGATCGCACAGAATGACTACAAGCAGCGGCACGACAAAGTAGGAACAACGGTGCGTTGGAAGATCTGCAGGAAATGTCATTTGCCTGTAAGCAAGGACTGGTGGGATCATAAACTAGAGAAAGTCATAGAAAATGATAAAGTTAAACTGCTCTGGGATTTCAGAATTCAAACTGACAAGCACCTGCAACATAACACTCCAGACTTAACAATTGTTGATAAGAAAGACAAAAAAGTCTGGATTGTGGACGTGGCAGCGCCTGGAGATGGCAGAATAGACGAGAAAGAACTGGAGAAGATAACAAAATGCAAAGACCTACAAATAGAACGACTGTGGCAAAGGCAAGCAAGGGTAGTGCCAATAATAAGAGGCGCCTTGGGTGCAATCCCAAAACAACTGGAGCACCACCTGAACACCATCATCGGCATTGACAAATTCACCATTAGTCAATTGCAAAAGGCGGCCTTACTAGGAACTGCTTCCATCCTGGAACGAAATCTGTAATACCATCAAACATCCACATCTGCATATCCCAGGTCCTTGGTGAGGACTCGTTAGGTAGACAAAAATGCCAAATCCAGTCTGAACATCTAGCTTACTGTGCGATGAATAATAATAATAATAACAACATCATCATCATCATCAACAACAACAACAACAACAACAACAACAACAACAATAATAATAATAATAATAATTTCAGCTGTTTAGCACAGGGATCTTCAAACTTGGCCCTTTCATGACTTGTGGACTTCAACTCTGGCTGTGCGGTGATCAATAATAATGATAATAATAAAGTTGGAAGGGACCCTGGAGGTCATCTAGCCCAACCCCCTGCTCAGGGAGGAAACCCTGTACCATTTCAGACAAATGGCTGTCCAGTCTCTTCTTAAGTAACCAGCTTTATACTGCACGGTCAGTCTCCGCCCCATCCTCCACCAGTAATCCACTCCAGATTTTGCCCACCACCCGACCTCAGCATCCTTTATTTCTCAGGAGCTTTTGTGGGTGGCCCAATTAGCTAATGATTTCAGGAAATAAATTGTGCTAAGTAAAGAAATCTTAAAGAGCAATTATTGCAAGCAAGATGCTTGGATTCCTCTGACAATTCAAGCAGGGAGAGGGAATTACTGGCTTCCTGCCTCACCTCTGACAAAAATAACAACAATGCAAAATGATTAAGGGAGGCCAAAGAAGAAAACCCCCTCCAGCTGGATTCTTCCTATAGACCTGATGCGAGAGATTGTGCAAACTTAGCAACCGAAATCAAACATGTGTTGCTTTACAGCAGGGGTCTTCAAACTTTGGCCTTTTTATGACTCGTGGACTTCAACTCCCAGAATTCCTCAGCCAGGCACGCTGGCTCAGGAATTCTGGGAGTTGAAGTCCGTAAGTCATGAAGGGGCCATAGTTCCACCATGCTGGCTGAGGAATTCTGGGAGTTGAAGTCCACAAGTCATGAAGGGGCCTTAGCTCCCCCATGCTGGCTCAGGAATTCTGGGAGTTGAAGTCCACAAGTCGTGAAGGGGCCATAGTTCCCCCATGCTGGCTCAGGAATTCTGGGAGTTGAAGTCCACAAGTCATGAAGGGGCCATAGTTCCCCCATGCTGGCTCAGGAATTCTGGGAGTTGAAGTCCAGAAGTCGTGAAGGGGCCGTAGTTTTCCCCATGCTGGCTTAGGAATTCTGGGAGTTGAAGTCCAGAAGTCGTGAAGGGGCCGTAGTTTTCCCCATGCTGGCTCAGGAATTCTGGGAGTTGAAGTCCCCAAGTCATGAAGGGGCCATAGTTCCACCATGCTGGCTGAGGAATTCTGGGAGTTGAAGTCCACAAGTCATGAAGGGGCCTTAGCTCCCCCATGCTGGCTCAGGAATTCTGGGAGTTGAAGTCCACAAGTCATGAAGGGGCCATAGTTCCCCCATGCTGGCTGAGGAATTCTGGGAGTTGAAGTCCACAAGTCGTGAAGGGGCCGTAGTTCCCCCATGCTGGCTCAGGAATTCTGGGAGTTGAAGTCCCCAAGTCATGAAGGGGCCATAGTTCCCCCATGCTGGCTCAGGAATTCTGGGAGTTGAAGTCCAGAAGTCGTGAAGGGGCCGTAGTTTTCCCCATGCTGGCTCAGGAATTCTGGGAGTTGAGCTCCACAAGTCGTGAAGGGGCCAATTTTGAAGACCCCTGCCTTAAAGTTAGAAGGGGTATCAATAAGCCAATCTAGGCAGGCCCTGCATTACCGGTAGTCCTCGACTTACGACCTCAATTTTGGTCCTTAAGTGAGACTTTTGTTAAGCGATTTTGGCCTCATTTTACGGCCTTTCTTTGCCTCACTTCTTAAGTGAATCCCTACAGCTGTTAAGTGAGTAACATGGTTGTTAAGTGAGCCTGGCTTCCCCCGTTGACTTTGCTAGTCAGAAGGTCGCAAAAGGGGATCACGTGACCCTCCCCCGCGGGAACACTGCGACCCTCATAAGTGCCAGGGGCCCAAATTTTGGATCACGTGTCCGCGGGAATGCTGCAATGTTCCTAAGTGTGAAAAATGGTCAGAAGTCACTTTTTTAAAGTGCCGTTGTAACTTCAGTCACCTTGGTGGACTGTTGTTAAGTCGAGGACTGCCTATATGTGAAAAAAATGGGATGGTGGCCAAAGACTTATGCGTGTTTTCGATCTGTTTTTTCCCCCCAGAAATAGCCACCCCAACCGCCGACTTGTGAAAGGGTCCCAGAGGCTTTTTCTGACTTTAGACGATGTAACTTTTGTGAACACCAAAATCAGTAGAATGGTAGGTGATGGGAGACCGTCTCTCATTGACCCGGTTAAGGGGGGGGAGGTGTATGCCCAGGTGGGCAAAAAAGTCAAGATGGTGGCCAGTTGCATCAGTCGTATGTCACTTTTCCCAGTGCCCTTATAACTTCAAGAGGGTCCTTAAATGAATGGTTGTAAATCAAGGACTATACCTGTCATGGTTCCGACAGATGGAACTCTTCAAAGAACTTCGAGGCTTTGTTTGCCTTAAAGAATCTTTATTGGAGTAGCATAGCATTGGCACTAACACAATCGAAGCCAAAAACTGGGTTCCCTTCCCCTGGGCACATAGTATCAAAGCACAATTCCCTCCTCCAATTAACAGTCATAAATCACATTCCCCGATTAGTTTGAAATGCGGGCTTCCCCTCCAGTTCTCCATCCTGCCAATTCTTATCATCTCTTATGTCAATAACCTTGGTTCTCACACTAGGTTCAGCCTTATTATGTCTAGCTAAACTCTCATGCACCTTCCTCCCCCCAGCATCATTTAACTCTAACTCTAAGAGTAAAACATAACAAGAAAATGGTTGCATGTCCCATCTGTTGTCAAAGCAAAAACATTCGATGTTAGCAGCGTTGACAATACCTCTATATGGTCTTTCCCCCCCCGCCCCCTCCTTGGTTTCCATCTTTGCTTAATTCCTGGCTGTGCAGGTAGTCCTCAGCTTACGACCACAGCAGAGCCCCAAATGTCTGTTGTCAAGTCAGTCTTGCCCCATTGTACGACCTTTCTTGCCCCCGTTGTTAAGTGAATCACTGCAGTTGTTCAGTTAGTAACACGGTTGTTAAGTGAATCCGTCTTTCCCCCCATTGACTTGGCTTGTCAGAAGTTTGCAAAAGGGGATCATGTGACACACACACACACACTCACACACCTGTGACACTGCGACGGTCATAAGTGTGAACCACTGGGACATCACCCCGGGACACTGCAACCGTCATAAATAGGAGTCAGTTGCCAAGCGTCCAACTTGCTTAATTCCTGGCTGTTCTTGCTTGCTTCCCCAGAGGTTAACTCTTGACAACCTCAGCGAGTCAAAGAGCTGCTCCGAAGAACTCAGCCTCCGATCCGTAACCCACTCATTGTCCGTGAAAAGCACAACTCTGACCTACGAAACCTCTAACGTGGCTGTGCACGAGGTAATGGGGACCTTAACGGCGTAGGAGCAACGAGGATTTCTTGAGATCCCTCTCCATCGATATTGATGAAGCCCAAATTAGTGGCAGAGACAAAAATGGGGGAATGTTAGCTCCACAAGGTAGACCAGACCAAGGAAGTATGTACAGTATGTCAGGACCCCTTTATTTCTTCATTTTATTTTATTTTATTTTATTCGTATCCCACCTTCGTTATTTTCATAAGCAACTCAGGATGGCAAACATGCCTAATACTCTTCCCATTTTCCCCACAACAACCCTGTGAGGTTGGTTGGGCTGAGAGAGAGGGACTGGCCCAAAGTCTAGAACTCACTGCCCCCTGGTGATTGGCCCAAAGTCACCCAGCTAACTTTCATACCCAAAGTGGGACTAGAACTCCCAGTGTCCTGGTGATTGGCCCAGTCACCTAGCTGGCCTTCATGGGTAAGACGTGACCAGAACTCCCAGTTTTCTGGTGACTGGCCCAAAGTCACCCAGCTGGCTTTCATGGCTAAGGTGGGACTAGAACTCCCTGTCTCCTGGTGATTGGCCCAAAGTCACTCAGCTATCTTTTGTCTCTAAGGCAAAACTAGAGCTCACTGTCTCCTGGTGATTGGCCCAAAGTCACCCAGCTATCTTTTGTCTCTAAGGCAGAACTAGAACTCACTGTCTCCTGGTGATTGGCCCAAAGTCACCCAGGTACCTTTCACCTCTAAGGCAGAACTAGAACTCACTGTCTCCTGGTGATTGGCCCAAAGTCATCCAGCTATCTTTTGTCTCTAAGGCAGAACTAGAACTCACTGTCTCCTGGTGATTGGCCCAAAGTCACCCAGGTACCTTTCACCTCTAAGGCAGAAGTAGAACTCACTGTCTCCTGGTCATTGGCCCAAAGTAATCCAGCTATCTTTTGTCTCTAAGGCAGAACTAGAACTCACTGTCCCTGGTGATTGTCCCAAAGTCTCCCAGCTACCTTTCCTGTTTAAAGCAGGAACTAGAACTCACTGTCTCCTGGAGTCTAGTCTGGAGCCTTAACCACTATTAGATCTTTTATTGTAAAGCTTTTGTCCTGGTTCTGACAGATGAAACTCTTCAAAGAACTTTGAGGCATTGTTACCTTAAAGAATCTTTATTTGAGTAAGCATAGCATCAGCACTAACCCAATCGAAGCCAAAAACTGGGTTCCCCTCCCCTGAGCACATAGTATCAAAGCACAATTCCCTCCTCCAATTAACAGTCATAAATCACTTTCCCCAATTAGTTTGAAGCGAGGGCTTCCTCTCCAGCTCTCCAGCCCGCCAATTCTTTTATCCTCTCTTATTTCAATAACCTTGGTTCTCACACTAGGTTCAGCCTTGTTATGTCTAGCTAGACTGTCATGCACCTTCCTTCCCCTCCCCGTCTCCATCTGTTGTCAATGCAAAAGCATCCAATGCGTTGACAGCGATAGTAACAAAATCTTGCAAGTCTGAATATACTCCTCCCACTTTTATTTTCATATGAACTAGGGAGGGATCAGTCTGGGGTGTTTTCTCAAGTTATTTTCTTTGTCTGGGCTTAATCCCCATTTATCTTGGTAGCCAGGGCTTTTTTTTCTCATAGAACACTCAGAACGGAGTTCCGGCACCTTTTTTGGATGGCACCTTGTAGGGTAGGCAAGGCGGGTTGTATGACATGTGTGAGTTCCGGCACCTTTTTCTTTTACAAAAAAAGCACTGTTGGTAGCATCCAAATGGCTGAAGTTATCCATGGTCCTTGCACTTACAACCGTCATAGTGTCCCCACACTCAAGAGATCGCAATTCAAGTTATTGGCAACCTTGTGTATTTACAATGGTTGCAATGCCCCGGGATCACTTGATCACCACTGGTGACTTCTCAGGGATCCTCTGATGAGCAAAATCAATTGGCAGAGCCAGATTTGTTTAACAAGCGCGGGATTCCCGTAAGGATCCCAGTAAAAAAGTTTGCAAAATCAGTTATGGCTCACTTAATGATTGCTTGGTGAAGGAGGTCCTGGTGCCATTTGTGGTCGTAAGTTGAGAACTGCCCATGGTTATATGAATGTTGGTTTTAAAAGATTTGTTCTGCTTGGACAGGGGAACTGGGTATGGCTGAAAAAAATGGAGACTGCGTTGACCACTGATTGGAAGCCACGCTCAACCCACGTACTCACCAAGGTACGTAGAAAGGGAGAGAGCAAATTGGGCCCTACATACACACCTTAACCCAGTGTTTCCCAATCTTGGCAACTTTAAGACAGGTGGACATCAATTCCCTGCAGGGATTATAAGTGTGAAAAACAGTCATAAGTCACATTTTGGCACCCTCAAAATGGAAGCAAAAGTCCTAGGTCCACAGGGGTAGGCAACCTTGGCTCTTTTAAGCCTCATGGACTTCATCTCCCAGAATTCCAGAGCCAGCATGGGGGAACTATGGCTCCTTCATGACTGGTGGACTTCAACTCCCAGAATTCCTGAGCCAGCATGGGGGAACTATGGCCCCTTCATGACTCATGGACTTCAACTCCCAGAATTCCTGAGCCAGCATGGGGGAACTATGGCCCCTTCATGACTTATGGACTTCAACTCCCAGAATTCCTGAGCCAGCATGGGGGAACTATGGCCCCTTCATGACTCGTAGACTTCAACTCCCAGAATTCCTGAGCCAGCATGGGGGAACTATGGCCCCTTCATGACTTATGGACTTCAACTCCCAGAATTCCTGAGCCAGCATGGGGGAACTATGGCCCCTTCATGACTAGCGGACTTCAACTCCAAGAATTCCTGAGCTAGCATGGGGGAACTATGGCCCCTTCATGACATGCGGACTTTGACTCCCAGAATTCCTGAGCCAGCATGGGGGAACTATGGCTCCTTCATGACTCGTGGACTTCAACTCCCAGAATTCCTCAGCCAGCATGGCTCAGCTTGGAAACTCTCCCTTTCCCCTCAGCATGGCTGGCTCAGGAATTCTGGGAGTTGAAGTCCACGAGTCATAAAAGAGCCAATGTTGCCTACCCCAGTCCTAGGAGATTCAATCATTTAAAAGAGATCAACCCTGACTGTTCAATGGAAGGACGGATCCTGAAGCTGAAGCTCAAATATTTTGGCCACCAAATGAGAAGAGAGGACTCCTGGGAAAAGACCACAATGTTGGGAAAGATGGCAGGCAAGAGGAGAAGGGGACAGCCGAGGAGGACATGGTTAGATAGGGTCATCAAGGCAAGGAACATGATTTCGGATGAACTCCAGGAGAAAGTGGAGGATGGGGGTGGGCTGACGTGCTATGGTCCACAGGGCCACAAAGAATCGTACACAACTTAGTGACTGAACAACAACAACAAAATGGGACCTCTCAGGTAGATGGACTTCTACTTCCACAATTTCCCAATCAGCCATGCTGGCTGGAGAATTCTGGGAGTTGAAGTCCACCCCTCTTAGAAGTCCCATCTTCTTCTTTTTGTTCAGTCACTGTGTCTGACTCTTCACAATCCTGTGGGCCACAGCACACCAGACACACACACCCATTCCCCCCCACACTTCTCCTGGAGTTTGTCCCAAATCATGTTTGCTGTGTTGATGACCCCATCTAACCATCTCCTCCTCTGCTGTCCCTTTCTCCTCTTGGCTTCCATCTTCGCCAATGTTGGGTTCTTCTCCAAGGAATCCTCATGTGGTGGCCAAAGGATTTGAGCTTTGGCTTCAGGATCCGTCCTTCCAAAGGAGAGTCAGGGTTGATTTCCTTTAGGATCGACTGATTGGATCTCCTTTGCGGTCCAAGGGGCTCTCAAGAATCTTCTCCAGCACCATAATTCGAAAGCACCACGTTCTTCGGCCCTCGGCCTTCCTTGGGGTCCAGCTCTCACTGTCACACGTTCCTACTGAAATTCAATCTTCACGTCTTATTTTACTGCAACAGAGGGAGTTGGAAGTCAACGCCTTTCGTTTCTTTCCCTCCCCTTCTCCACACTTTCTCTTGTCCCTTACTATTTGCTTTTGCATTTTCATATTTTGTTATAAACGAAGAAAATCGTAAGAATTCCAAGAAACTCCCAGAATTCTCCAGCCAGTGAGGAATTGTGGAAGCAGAAGAAGTCCATCTATCTGAGAAGTCTCATCTTCTTCTTGTTGTTGTTCAGTTGCTAAGTTGTTTTCCGATTCTTTGTGACCCCATGAACCACGGCACGCCAGCCACCCCCCCTCCGTGTCCTCCACTGTCTCCTGGAGTTTGTCCCAAATCATGTCCGTTGCGTTGATGACACTTTTTAACCATCTCCTCCTCTGCTCTCCTCTTCTCTTATTTCCTTCCATCTTTTCCAGGTGTCCTCTCTTCTCATTTGGTGGCCAAAATATTTGAGTTTTGGCTTCAGGATCTGTCCTTCCAAAGAACAGTCAGGGTTGATCTCTTTTAGGGTCAATGGATCAAATCTCCCTAGGACTTTTGCTTCCATGTTGAGGGTGCCAAGGTGGCCTTTTTCACTGAAGGATGTGACTTAGGACTGTCTTTCACGCTGAACGATCCTTGCTGCATCCCCTGTGGTCACATGACCAAAATTCAGGCTCTCTTGCCAGCTGGCTCATATGACAGAATAACAGAATAGCAGAGTTGGGAGGGACCTCGGAGGTCATCTAGTCCAACCCCCTGCTCAGGCAGGATGACGGGCGCATTGTCCTTGGGGGGTCACGTCATCTCATTTTGGGAACCTTCTGGCCAGCAAAGTCAACGGGCAAGCCAGATTCACTTAGCGACCAGGTTACTGATGTAACAACCACAATGTTTCACTTGAACAACCGCGGCAAGAAAGGTCATTAAAGTGGCACATAACTCACTTAGCCCATGTCTCACTCAGCAGCAGAAATTTAAGTCGAGGGCTACCTGTATTTTCTTAAACCGACCTCCTTGTTCTCTTCTTTGTTTTTTGATTTGTCTGTAGATGAGGGAGCTACGCCATGAGAATGTCAACCCCTTTCTAGGCCTTCTATCCGACACGGGTCTTTCTGCGGTTGTGATGGGTTTCTGCTCCAGGGGAAGCCTCCAGGACTTGCTACAAAACATGGACATAAAGTTAGACTGGATGTTTAAATCATCCCTTTTGATGGATTTAATTAAAGTAAGTCTCCCTCTGATTTCTCAATTTGCTGTGGCAGTAAGGCCCTCTCGCCGGAAAAACCAAATGCACAGATACCTTATAGGTGGTACCTTGTTCAATAGTAGTAACTGTGAGAGGGATCTCAGAGTCCTGGTGCACAATCCCTTAAATAGGAGCCAGCCGTGTGCTGCAGCTGCCAAAAAAGCCAATCCAATCCTGGGCTGCATTAACAGAGAATCGGGATCACAAAAAGAGGTAATACTGCTTTATAAGGCACTGGTAAACCATACTTGAATATTTTGTCCAGTTTTGGTCACCACGATGTAAACAAAGATGTTGAGACTCTAGAAAGAGTGCAGAGAAGAGCAACAAAGATGATCAGGGGACTGGAGGCTAAAACATATAAAGAACGGTTGCAGGGATTGAGTAGGTCTCGTTTAATGAAAAGAAGGACTAGAGGTGACATGATAGCAATCTTCCAATATCTCAGGAGCTGCCACAAAAAAGAGGGGTGTCAAGCTATTCTCCACAGCACCTGAAGGCAGGACAAGAAGCAACGGATGGAAACTCATCAAGGAGAGAAGCAACCTAGAACTAAGGAGGAATTTCCTGACAGAACAATTATTTAGTGGAACAGAAGTTGTGGGTGCTCCAACACTGGAATTGTTAAAGAAGAGATTGGACAACCATTTGACTGAAATGGCACAGGGTTTCCTGCATGAGCAGGGGGTTGGACTAGATGACCTCCAAGGTCCCTTCCGACCTTGATATTCTGCTAAATTCAGTGCTACGTGTCCTGCAGATGTAATAGGCGATCCTGAAGGGAACTAGATGTCAAGTAGTCCTCAGGTTATGACCGTAATGGGGCCTGCCCTTCATGGTTGTAAGTTGTAACGGTTGTGGCTGACCTGATTTTACATGATAGCAGTCTTCCAATCTCTCAGGGGCTGCCCCAAAATAAGAGGGAGTCAAGCTATTCTCCAAAGCACCTGAAGGCAGGACAAGAAGCAAAGGATGGGAAGAAGTCAACGAGAGAAGCCACCTGGAATTAAAGAGGAATTGACAGTTAGAACAGGGCTTTCCAACCAGTGGTACGGGTACCACCTGTGGTACGTTGGCACCTGGCAGGTGGTACTCGACCATCCTAGAAAAGTGGTAGTGGGGGAGGGGAACGAGCTGAACCGGTGGCAGCACCACACAAGCCTGAGCGAGAGACGGCTGGAGCTGCAGGGCTGTCGGGGCTCAGTGGAAGCGCCAGGATCAGCGCCAGGATCCAGATGGAGCTCAGTGCTGATCCTGGTGCTTCTGAGCCCAGAAGAAGCGCTGATCAGCTGGAATGTTGCAGCATCTCCAGGGTCTTGTGACTTACATTCAGATGCTTGGCAACTGATTCATATTTATGACAGTCACAGTGTCCCAGGGTCATGTGAAGTGACCCAAACCTGCTGCAACCACCCAGCAGAGGGGGGGGGAATAAAAACCAAACACCCCCCACCCCACCCCCACTGCCAATCCTCAACAGAAATGCTCACAACAGTGAAAACCTCGGACAGGAGGAAGAGCTCCACCGGGCGGGCAGGCAGGTGTCTTCCTCGGCTGTGGCTTGGGGGGGGGCTTTTTTCAGGGCCATTGTAACTTTGAACAGTCACTAAGCGAACTGTTGTAAGTTGAGAACTACCTGTACTTCATTAGTTTTTGACACCTTGCTAGGCGACTGGTGGTACTCGAATGTTGCCATATCCTAAAAGTGGTACAAGGTGTGAAAAAGTTGAAAAGCCCTGAGTTAGAACGATTTACAGTTGACAATTAGAACAATTAACCCGTGGAACTCCTTGCCTCCAGAAGCTGCGAATGCTCCAACGCTGGAAGTTTTTAAGAAGAGGCTGGACAGCCATTTGTCTGGAATGGTATAGGGTTTCCTGCCTGAGCAGGGGGTTGGACTAGATGACCTCCAAGGTCCCTTCCGACTTTATTATTGTTATTTTTGTTGTTGTTGTTGTTGTTGTTGTTGTTGTTGTTGTTAAGTGAACACAGCTCTGAAATGCTACCGTACCTTTAATCCCAAGGCGTTAGATAGACATGGTCAAGCAGTCGATGGATGCCCAACCATCCTGCTTAAAGCACTTTTTCCAGCTTGCAAAAGGCCCCTAAAATTCTCGGATGCGACTCCGGGATCCTTTCAGCTGAGGAAACGTACCTAAAGCATTCATCATCTTCACGGAACTGGATGCATCCAATGTCAACCTGACTCCATCTGAATTTAGAACGAAAGGTGCATCCCGCCAAGACTGAGTGGCTGTGCATACCGGCATCTCGGATTAACCAGTCTATTCCATCGTTAATTATGGGGGGGTGAGGTGTTACCCCCCATAGATAGGGCCCGCAACTTGGGCGTCCTCCTGGACTCACGGCTCAGTTTGGAAGATCATATAGGAGCCGTGGCCAGGGGGGGCTTTTGCCCAGGTTCGCCTGGTGCGCCAGTTGCGGCCCTATCTGGACCGAGACACCCTACGCACAGTCACTCATGCGCTTGTGACCTCCCAGATAGACTACTGCAATGCTCTCTACATGGGGCTGCCCTTGAATACCACTCAGAGGCTCCAGCTGGTGCAGAATGCGGCCGCGCGAGTTGTGATGGGGGTTTCCTGATACTCCCATGTAACACCTCTACTCCGCGAGCTGCATTGGCTTCCGGTTGCCCTCCGGGTGAGATTCAAGGTGCTGGTGATGACCTATAAAGCCCTAAATGGCTTGGGTCTGGGATATTTGAGGGAACACCTCCTGCCAGCATCAAGTTCCCTTCGTCCAGTGCGCTCACACAGGGAGGGCCTCCTCAGGGTGCCGCCGGTCAGGGAGTGCCGGCGGGCGATCCCCAGGGGGAGAGCGTTCTCGGTGGGCGCGCCAGCCCTTTGGAATCAGCTGCCGGTGGAACTCCAGATGGCTCCCGACCTTCGCTCGTTTCGCCGGGACCTAAAAACTTGGCTATTCGAGCTTGCCATCCTGGACTGAGGGTTTTTGGGTTAAGGTTTTAATTTTTAATTATTTTGGGGCTATTTAATTTAATTTTATTTTAACCTGTATATATTGTACTGTTTTAATTTGCCCCGTAAACCGCCCTGAGTCCCTCGGGAAAAAGGCGGTATATAAATCGAAATGAATAAATAAATAGAAGGGTCGAGGCAATCCTGGCTGCCATCTTGTCTTACACTGGATGGTTCTGGAGCCGAAGAGATGTAAATTTTACCTTCCCTCTGCCAATTTCTCCTCATTTTGGAGCGTGGCCCACACTCCCCAGCCCTCCACTCTGCAAAACGACGACCCAGGTCCGTCATAAAAACCAGCTTGTCCTGCGCCAGCTGAGGTAAAATCCCCACCATCTTGAGGGCCCATTTCTGAAGGTGGATTTGTTTATATATTTTTTTACCTGTTTCTTCTATGGGCCCAGAGGAAAATGCCAAGGCTTTATTTTTATATTTATTTATTTTTTCCTTTTGTTTCCAGGGCATGAAATACTTACACAGCCAGGCTTTGAGTCACGGGCGCCTCAAATCCCGCAACTGTGTGGTGGATGGACGGTTTGTGTTGAAAATCACCGATTATGGCTACGGGGAGCTACTAGCCGCCCAGGGGGTCTCCCAGGGTCAGGCCTCTGCCGAAGGTAGCTTTGCCCCGTTTTACGACCTTTTCTTGCCACCATTGTTAAGTGAGTCACTGCAGTTCTTAAGTCAGTAATCCAGTTATTAAGTGAATCCGGCTTCCCTTATTGACTTGGTGTCAGAATCCTTTTATATCATATTCATAAATGTATGTTTTAAAACGTTGTTCCTGGATTCTGCCATCTCCCGAGGAGGAGGGAACGAATGTGTATTGAGCCTGTATTAAGCATTTCAAAGGAAAAGAGGAGCCTTTTGAACTGGGGGAACAAAAGGGGGGGTTAGGGTAGGAGCATCTGGCTTGTGTCACGGAAGAGAGCAATAAACATGAAGGGTCCTAAGTTCCTTTTTCCCACGAGATGGATGATACGAGGTAAATGATGGGGGACTGACCAAATGGGGTTAAGGGGGGGGGGAGAGTTGAACTGGGAGCTCTTTATAAGGTTTTAGTTTGTAGAACAATATTAAGTCCTGTCTTGTATTCCTACAACCAAGCATGTCATAGTAAAGATTCCTTTTGGACTAAGATTTGGCTCCAAGAGTTTTGTCTTCCTAAGACGTGGTTTGGGGTGGGTCCTGACACTTGGCCTGTCAGAAGGTCGCAAAAGAGGATTGCGTGAGCCCGGGACGCTGCAACCGTTAAAATAAAATAAGTCCCAAGTTTGATAATATCCCGTTTCTTCTTTTTCTTTCAGTCTCATAGCCAGTCTGTCCATCTCTGCGCATTCTAGTATTTTTTTAAATTATTTCTTCATCTGATGGTATTCCTTCATTTTTCCAGTATTGTGCAAATATAATTCTTGCCGCTGTTGTGAATGTGCAAAATCAAATATATGCTTTGTTTGTTAGTTAGTCTTTTCTGGCATTATACCTAATTAAAAAAAAGTTCAGGTTTAAAATCTACATGTTCTCCCAACATCTTTTCTAGCCCAGGCATGTATTATCTTTTTCCAATAACACTTTGTCACAAGTCCACCAAACATGATAATAAGGGCCTGACCTATGTTTACATTTCCAACATCTATCTGACATGTTTTTGAACATTTTTGCTAGTCTTCCTGGTGGCAAGTGCCATCTATAAAACATTTTATATAAATTTTCTTCGTAGGAAGTTGACATTCTCAGTTTGTAATTTCTTTCCCATAAATTTTGCCGTTTTGCTAATTCTATATTGTATTCAAAAATTTTCACCCATCTTATGATGATGATAACTTGATTGTCACTTTGAATGTACACCAATCGGCATACATCGAAATGAAGTTTCGTTGCATACCGCTCTCAAAGGGTCACCAACCTCCGATATATGCTCGTTCGGGGCCTGCTCAAATTTCACCTGGTCCATTTTAGTCTCTAGGGAGTGAATGATGGCACACAGGACAGATGGAAATGGGGCTCCATGTGGATTAGCCCTCAAATTCGCTTCTATTCCGGCAACCTCGCCTTCTTTCCTTTTTCTGATCCTGACTCTTCCACCTTTTCCTTAAAGAGGCCTTGCTTCTTTTCGCCCCTGGAGCACGCTGCTGCCGCCGCCACCAACTCCTCCAAAAGCCTCTCTCTCTTCCTCTGGGCCTGCCGACAGCCTCATCCAGTTCCTTCGCCCCATAAGCTCCAGGTCCTCTCTGCCTCCTCTGGAAACAGCCCTGATTTGCAGTAGAATCCATCACTGGGCCAGCAGTCAGATCTTGCTGCTGGCAGAACAAATTCAAATTATCATAGTTTCTTTAACTTGTTCGCTTTCCATTTTGAAAGTTAATAGAAAATTATACATTTTCTTAATTAGTTTCTCATCAGGAGTTAACAACATCTTATCGAACACAGTTTGTTCCTTATAAAATCCATACAGTTTAACATCTTTACCATATCGAGCTTGCATTTGTAAATGTGCCCACCATGATAGATTTATTTTATTTTTTAATTCCATTTATATCCCGCCCTTTTCCGAAGACTCAGGGCGGCTTTACAAACTTAGCAGATAGCCTGATTTTCCATTTCTTGTACCAAGCATTTGAATTTTGATCATGTGATCGTGGGGATCCTGCAAAGGTCATAACGGTCATAACTCACCTTTTTCAGTGCCGTGGTAACTTTGAATGGTCAGTAAACAAACTGTTGTAAGTGGAGGACTACCCGTATCTAATTTATTTGCCGTGCGTCTCACGGTAAACTGTGACTTACAAGCAGTTGGCCTGTTTTTTGTTTTCCGTAAGGAAGAAATTGAGCACTTGGGTGAATATCTGTAAATGGAATTCTGCGGAAATATATCATGTTGATATCGTTTTTAGGATACTGTGGAGTAGAGAAAGAGGCAATGAAGAGATAGACTGTCGGGTTAGAAGAGACCATGGAGGTCTTCTAGCCTGACCCCCACCCTTGGTGCAGGAGAAGCTGGTACATTTTTAAGAGATGACCATTCAGATGACTTTTCTGCTTAAAAACATCAAAGGAGGGAGGGAAAAGAGGAAGGGGAAGGGGAAGGGAGAGGAAAGAAGAGGAGAGAAGAGGAGAAGAGAAGGAAGGAAGGAAGGAAGGAAGGAAGGAAGGAAGGAAGGAAGGAAGGAAGGAAAAGGAGGAGAGAAGGGAATGGAAGAGGGAGAAAGGGAGGGAAGGGAAGAGAAGGGGAGGGAAGAAGAAAAGAACAAAAGACAAGAAAGGAAAGAAGGGAGGGTGGGAAGGGAGGAAGGAAGGAAAAAAGGAAGGAAGGAAGGAAGGAAGGAAGGAAAAGGAGGAGAGAATGGAAGAGGGAGAAAGGGAGGGAAGGGAAGAGAAGGGGAGGGAAGAAGAAAAGAACAAAAGACAAGAAAGGAAAGAAGGGAGGGTGGGAAGGGAGGAAGGAAGGAAAAAAGGAAGGAAGGAAGGAAGGAAGGAAGGAAGGAAGGAAGGAAGGAAGGAAAAGGAGGAGAGAATGGAAGAGGGAGAAAGGGAGGGAAGGGAAGAGAAGGGGAGGGAAGAAGAAAAGAACAAAAGACAAGAAAGGAAAGAAGGGAGGGTGGGAAGGGAGGAAGGAAGGAAAAAAGGAAGGAAGGAAGGAAGGAAGGAAGGAAGGAAGGAAGGAAGGAAGGAAGGAAGGAAAAGGAGGAGAGAATGGAAGAGGGAGAAAGGGAGGGAAGGGAAGAGAAGGGGAGGGAAGAAGAAAAGAACAAAAGACAAGAAAGGAAAGAAGGGAGGGTGGGAAGGGAGGAAGGAAGGAAAAAAGGAAGGAAGGAAGGAAGGAAGGAAGGAAAAGGAGGAGAGAATGGAAGAGGGAGAAAGGGAGGGAAGGGAAGAGAAGGGGAGGGAAGAAGAGAAGAACAAAAGACAAGAAAGGAAAGAAGGGAGGGTGGGAAGGGAGGAGAGAAGGGAATGGAAGATGGAGGGAGAGAGGAAAGAAGGAAAGGGAGGAGTGAAGGGGAAGGGGAAGCAAGGAAGGAAAGGATCTCAATTATCCTCCTGTTTTCAATAGCCTTAAATTCACCGACAAAAGAAACCAGAAAATAAAATCAAAAATAAAAACAAAAGCCATAAAAGTTCTAACGAGTGAATGCACGGATAACTTTCAATCCCAGAATGCTCTGCAGGGAAGCAATAGTACTTACACCACGTTGGAAGCGCTTCAAACTTGCAATGCCCTGAAAACTTAGCCCGGAGTTAGAAAACAGCTCTCCAACTTCTTATAAATCTGTATTGTTAGATCTGGGCTAAAAAGGGCAATCCTGACAGAATCTTTTGCTGACTAACAGGGTCCGTGTTTTGATTTCTTTCTTTCTTTCTTTCTTTCTTTCTTTCTTTCTTTCTTTCTTTCTTTCTTTCTTTCTTTCTTTCTTTCTTTCTTTCTTTCTTTCTTTCTTCCTTCCTTTCCTTCCTTCCTTCCTTCCTTCCTTCCTTCCTTCCTTCCTTCCTTCCTTCCTTCCTTCCTTTCTTTCTTTCTTTCTTTCTTTCTTTCTTTCTTTCTTTCTTTTCTTTCTTTCTTTCTTTCTTTCTTAGAATTGCTCTGGACTGCTCCTGAATTACTCAGAGATCCTCAGCTGGGCCCCAAAGCCAGCTTGGAAGGAGACGTGTTCAGTTTTGCCATTATTCTGCAAGAAGTCATACTCCGAGGACCTCCCTATTGCACGGAGGAACTGTCAGCTGAAGGTGAGCTCTTTGCTGTTCAGATCTTTCTCCGCAGCTCCTAAAGCCCCCTCTTAACTCCGTACTACAGGTAGAAGCAACGGATGGAAACTAGTCAAGGAGAGAAGCAACCTAGAACTAAGGAGAAACTTCCTGATAGTTAGAACAATTTAACCAATGGAACAACCCGCCTCCAGAAGCGGTGAATGCTCCAACACTGGAGGTTTTTAAGAGGAGACTGGACAGCCATTTGTCTGAAATGGTATAGGGTTTCCTGCCTGAGCAGGGGGTTGGACTAGATGACCTCCTACATTATTATTATTATTATTATTATTATTATTATTATTGTTATTATTATTATTATTATTATTATTATTATTATTATTATTATTATTATTATGTTTAGGTGTGTTAATATGTTTATGTGTGTGTCATGTATGTGTTTCAAAAATTTCATTTTTGATGTGTGCCATTGTGCCCACAATAAAAAAAATGACAATGAAGCTTATCATCTTATCTTATCTTATCTTATCTTATCTTATCTTATCTTCTTCTTCTTCTTCTTCTTCTTCTTCTTCTTCTTCTTCTTCTTCTTATTATTCTTATTATTATTATTATTATTATTATTATTATTGCTGTTATTATTATTGTTGTTGTCCTCAACTTACGACCACAACTGAGCCCAGAATTTCCATGGCTAAGTCAGGCGAGCTTGTTGTGCCCCTTTTTGCAACCTTTCTTGCCACACTTGTTAAGCGAATCACTTGCAGTTGTTAAAGTGAACCGTTCGGTCATTAAGCGAATCTGGCTTCTGCCACTGATTTCGCTGGCTGGGAAGGTTACAAATGGTGACCCCGTGACCCCAGGACGCTGCAACGGTGGTAAATACAAGGCAGTTGCCAAGCATCTGAGTTTTGATCACATGACTGTGGGGATGCTGCAACATTTGTTAATACCACTTTACAAGGCCTTGGTAAGGCCACCCTTGGAATACGGCACCCAGTTCTGGTCACCACGATGTAAAAAAGATGTTGAGACTCTGGAAAGAGGGCAGAGAAGAGCAACAAGGATGATCAGGGGACTCGGAGGCTAAAACATATAAGGAACGGTTGCTGGAATTGGGTATGTCTAGTTTAATGAAAAGAAGAACGGGGGGAGACAGGATAGCGGTCTTCCAATCTCTCAGGGGCTGCCCCAAAGAAGAGGGAGTCAAGCTATTCTCCAAAGCACCTGAAGGCAGGACACGAAGAAAGAGGTGGAAACTCATCAAGGACAGAAGCAATCTAGAACTAAGGAGAAACTTCCTGACTTTGAGTACGATTAGTTAGTGGAACGACTTGCCTCCAGATGTTCCGGACGCTCCAACACTGGAGGTTTTTTTTTTTTTACAAGAGATTGGGCAACCATTTGTCTGAAATGGTACAAGGTCTGCTTGAGCGGAGGGCTGGACTAGAAGACCTCCCAGGTCCCTTCCAACTCTGTTATTCTGTTATTCACTTTTTTTTCCACTGCCATTGTCTCTTTGAACAGTCACTAAACAAAAGTGTCAATGCTGCAAACGTTGGATGTTTTTGCTTTGAAAGTATAAGAGGCAGCCTTTTCCTTTAAATTGTTTTGCTCTTAGAATTAGATGAAGCTGGGGGGGGGGAGGAGAAGGTTACCCCGCTTATTTTTAATAAGATAAGAAATGGCGAGTTATAGAAGGGAAGCGAAGCTTTGCCCTTCAGACTGATTGGAGAATGTGATTTTTGACTGCAAGTTGGAGAAGGGAATTGTGCCAGATATTAGGTGCTGAAGGGAGGGCAATTCAGATTTTGCTATTTCAACATGCCGTGCCGACGCTTTCTTCTCATTATTACAGATTTTTTTTTGAACAAACAATGCCTGAAGGTTCTTTGAAGTGTTTCATTAGACGGAACCATGACAAAATGGTTGCAAGTCAAAGACAACCGGTTCTGCGGAGCTGTCTGTAAATTAGAGTTTCAGGACCAAGGACAGCACCATCTCTCTCTTGCGCTCTGAGTCTTCAAGGCAAGGGTCTCCAACCTTGGCGACTTTAAGTCTTGTGGACTTCAACTCCCAGAATTCCTCAGTCAGCCATGTCACTTGGCAGCTTTAAGTCTTGTGGACTTCAACTCTCAGAATTCCTCAGTCAGCCGTGTCACTTGGCAGCTTTAAGTCTTGTGGACTTCAACTCACAGAATTCCTCAGTCAGCCGTGTCACTTGGCAGCTTTAAGTCTTGTGGACTTCAACTCCCAGAATTCCTCAGTCAGCCGTGTCATCTGGCAGCTTTAAGTCTTGTGGACTTCAACTCCCAGGATTCCTCAGTCAGCCGTGTCACCTGGCAGCTTTAAATCTTGTGGACTTCAACTCCCAGAATTCCTCAGTCAGCCGTGTCACTTGGCAGCTTTAAGTCTTGTGGACTTCAACTCCCAGAATTCCTCAGTCAGCCGTGTCACTTGGCAGCTTTAGGTCTTGTGGACTTCAACTCCCAGAATTCCTCAGCCAGCCGTGCCACTTTGCAATTTTAAGACTTGTGGACTTCAACTCCCAGAATTCTGAGAGTGGAAATCCACTAAAGTTGCCAAGGCTGGAGAGCCTTGTTTTAAAGAAGCCTCAGGGCCAGGCCTAGCAGCAGACCAACTGAGGCAAACTATTCCCCCAGGGTGGACTTAAGAGTGGCCCCTTCATTATGTCTGGCCTTTGGGGACAGCTTGAACCCTTGACCAGTTGCCCTTCTTCTAACTTCAGATGGCTCCCTTCCCTTCCCTTGCTGTGTTTGATCTTACCTTGCCTTGATTTTATGCTAAGGTCTTTTTTGAGTGTTCTGAGCTGCCTAGAGCCGTGAAGAGTTTATTTATTTATTATTTATTTATTAATTCAGTTTATATACCGCCCTATTCCCGAAGGACTCAGGGCGGTTTACAGGGCAAAATTTAAAAACCATACAATATAAAATTAAAATAAAATTAAATTAAGCATAGCCCCCAAAAGTTAAAATCACAATTTAAAATCATTAAAACCCCTCAGTCCAGGCCAGATAGTTCAAAGAGCCAGGTTTTTAGGTCCTGGCGAAACGAACGAAGGTCGGGGGCAGTCCGGACTTGGCTGGCATGCCGGTTTTAATAAATACATAATAAAACATCCTCATTGTCTGAAATGGTAGGGTTTCCTGACTGAGCAGAGGGTTGGACTAGAAGACCTTCAAGGTCCCTTCCGACTCTTGTTATTCTAAATTCTCTAGGATTTTGTGTGGCTGCCTGAATCGTGTAATGAGAGGGCTACAATAGTTCCGTACACAGCCACCATGCACAACATGGATTATAAGTTGTCACTCTAAAGAAAGCCTAAGAGTGACATGTGGGGTCAGGGTCATGCAACACCCTGAACTTGGTTATGAATGAAACCATTTTATTTATCGATTTCTTTGTTTGTTTGCTACACACACACATACACACACACACACGATTAAAAGTTTTAAGGAGAACAAAAATGAACCCAAACTAATACAGAACATAGAAAATAAACAAAGGGAAGGAAGGAAGGAAGGAAGGAGGGAAGGAAGGAAGGAAGGGAGGAAGGAAGGGAGGAAGGAAGGAAGGAAGGAAGGAAGGAGGGAGGGAGGGAGGGAGGGAGGAAGGAAGGAAGGAAGGAAGGAAGGAAAGGAGGAGGAAGGAAGGAAGGAAGGAAGGAAGGAGGAAGGGAGGGAGGAAGGGAGGAAGGAAGGGAGGAAGGAAGGAAGGAGGGAGGAAGGAAGGAAGGAAGGAAGAAAGGAGGAGGAAGGAAGGAAGGAAGGAAGGAAGGAAGGAAGGAAGGAAGGAAGGAAGGAAAAACCTTTAGCTGTATAGGTAGTCCTCAAATTACAATTCATTTAGTGACTGCTCAAAGTTACAACATCACTGAAAAAAGGGACTTATGACCATTTTTCACACTTACGACCGTTGCAGCATCCCCAGGGTCACGTGATCCAAATTCGGACGCTTGGCAACTGACTTGTATTTATGACGGTTTCAGTGTCCTTGGGGGGGGGGTTTGTCACGTGATCCCCTTCTGCGACCTCCTGACTAGCAGTCAACAGAGAAACCAGCTTCACTTAACAACCGGGTGACTAACTTAAACCACTGCTGTGATTCACTTAACAACCTCTGGCAAGAAAGGTCGTAAAATGGGGCAAGAGTCCCTTAACAAATCTCTCACTTACCAACGGCAATTTGGGACTTACGTTGTGGCCGTAAGCCGAGGACTCCCTGCACAATGGATTAACCCCTTTTCTGCGTCTGAGAAATCATGTGAAGCCGTGTCGTCGGTTCTCTTGGGAAGAGAGGAATTATTAGTGACTCAACCTCTGATGAAAAGGACTCTTTTTGTGATTTTTTCCCCCTCTTTGGCTCAGAGATTATAAGCAAACTGAAGCACCCCCTGATTTTGTTTCGGCCAAGTGTTCCCCTGGAAAACACCCCTCTGGAATATATCCAGCTGATGAAGCAGTGCTGGAGTGAAGTGCCGAAGCGAAGGCCGACGTTTGACAAGGTCTTTGAACAGGTTAGGACTCGTTCGGTTGATTAAAATTTATTATATGGAGCTACTTATTGTATTGAGAGCCAGTTGGGTTAAAGCACCAGGATATAAAGCAGGAGATGGTGAGTTCTAGTCCTACTGGCTGGGTGACTTTGGGACAATCACCAGGAGATTGGAAGTTCTAGTCCCGCCTTAGGCAGGAAAGCCAGCTGGGTGACTTTGGGCCAATCACCAGGAGACGGTGAATTCTAGTCCCGCCTTAGGCAGGAAAGCCGACAGGATGACTTTGGGCTAATCACCAGGAGATGGTGAGTTCTAGTCCCGCCTTAGGTATAAAAGCTGGCTGGGTGATTTTGGGGTCAATCACCAGGAGACAGTGAGTTCTAGTCCCGCCTCAGCCATGAAAGCCAGCTGGGTGATTTTGGGGTCAATCACCAGGAGACGGTGAATTCTAGTCCCGCCTCAACCGTGAAAGCCAGCTGGGTGATTTTGGGGTCAATCACCAGGAGACGGTGAGTTCTAGTCCCGCCTCAGCCATGAAAGCCAGCTGGGTGATTTTGGGATCAATCACCAGGAGACGGTGAGTTCTAGTCCCGCCTCAGCCATGAAAGCCAGCTGGGTGATTTTGGGGTCAATCACCAGGAGACGGTGAGTTCTAGTCCTGCCTCAGCCATGAAAGCCAGCTGGGGGATTTTGGGGTCAATCACCGGGAGATGGTGAGTTCTAGTCCCGCCTTAGGCGTGAAAGCCAGCTGGGTGACTTTGGGCTGGTCTAGTAGGTTCTGCACTGATAGGGGACGGCTTATTTCTAGTCAATGCAGATTTAGCCTATCAAAGCTATATTTTCTCTGGTGGACTGACCAGCATTGCACTCCGAAATCCATCCTCGATTCCTGTCTTTGCCTCCTCAAGTTCAAAACCATCAACAAAGGAAAACGGATGAACATCATGGACTCCATGCTGCAGATGTTAGAAAACTATTCCAGCAACTTGGAAGAATTAATCCGAAAGAGAACGGAGGAACTGGAGGCGGAAAAGCAGAAGACGGAGCAACTGCTGTCGCAGATGCTTCCCTTGTAAGTGCAAAGCCATCAAGCCTCTCTCTCCTCTAGGTACAGGGAGTCCTCGACTTACGACTACAAATGGATCCGGAATTTCCTTGGTTAAGCATCTTAAGGGCCTCTCACCTGATTTTATGACTTGTATTGCTGTGGTTGTTAAGTGATTAAGGCAGCTATTAAGCAAATCCAGCTTCCCCCATTGGTGAGGATTGGCAAGTACCCAAATTTTGATGAAGTGACCCTGGGGATACTGCACGTTGTAAGTGTGAGGACTGGACTGGAGAGCTCCACAGTGTCTTCAGTCCCTATGATTCTATTCTGTTTTCTTTCTTCTATTATTCTCTCTTCTCTCTTCTTCTATTCTATTCTATTTTGGAATTCTGGGAGTTGAAGTCCCCAAATTATAAAGGGGCCATAGTTCCCCCATGCTGGCTCAGGAATTCTGGGAGTTGAAGTCCCCAAGTCATGAAGGGGCCATAGTTCCCCCATGCTGGCTGAGGAATTCTGGGAGTTGAAGTCCCCAAGTCATGAAGGGGCCATAGTTCCCCCATGCTGGCTGAGGAATTCTGGGAGTTGGAGTCCACGAGTCATGAAGGGGCCAAGGTTTCCCCCATGCTGGCTCAGGAATTCTGGGAGTTGAAGTCCCCAAGTCATGAAGGGGCCATAGTTCCCCCATGCTGGCTGAGGAATTCTGGGAGTTGAAGTCCTCAAGTCATGAAGGAGCCATAATTTCCCAATGCTGGCTCAGGAATTCTGGGAGTTGAAGTCCTCAAGTCATAAAGGAACCATAGTTTCCCCATGCTGGCTGAGGAATTCTGGCAGTTGAAGTCCACCAGTCATGAAGGGGCCGTAGTTCCCCCCATGCTGGCTGAGGAATTCTGGGAGTTGAAGTCCTCAAGTCATAAAGGAACCATAGTTTCCCCATGCTGACTCAGGAATTCTGGGAGTTGAAGTCCACCAGTCATGAAGGGGCCATAGTTCCCCCCATGCTGGCTGAGGAATTCTGGGAGTTGATGTCCTCAAGTCATGAAGGGGCCATAGTTCCCCCCATGCTGGCTGAGGAATTCTGGGAGTTGAAGTCCTCAAGTCATGAAGGGGCCATAGTTCCCCCCATGCTGGCTGAGGAATTCTGGGAGTTGAAGTCCTCAAGTCATGAAGGGGCCATAGTTCTCCATCTCTGTCCTAATGCCATTTCAGGTCAGTGGCTGAAACGCTGCTAAGAGGAGCATCCGTGGAGCCCGAATACTTCGAGGAGGTCACCGTCTACTTCAGTGACATCATCGGCTTCACCACCATGTCTGCCCTCTGTGAGCCTATCGAAATTGTGGACCTCCTCAATGACCTGTACACTCTCTTTGACGCCATCATTGGTCATCATGATGTCTACAAGGTAGCTCCTTGTTTTCCACTTTTCCTCGAGACTAAAGGAGTTTGTGATGGTCTTCTTCTGGAATGTGTTTTGGTTTTTCCATCTAGCCGACGGCCTTGAGGTCTGCTAGTATCTCCCCTCTGAGTCCAGGTTGAATCCTGCTACATACAACTACTAGGGAACATCATCAGTGCTAGTAAGGAGTTGGCTTTGCTCTTAGTTTATATTCCCTCACTTCCTTCTGGCACTGATGATGTTACTTAGGTGGGTAATGAAATGTCTGCAAGAAAGCAACCAAGCTCGGAGAGCAACAAGGACCCCACAATCCTCCTCCTCCTCCTCCTCCTCCTCCTCCTCCTCCTCCTCCAGCCCCCTTCCCTTGTGACACTGATGTTGTTACCTAGTTTGGAAAATGAAACGTCTTCAAGAAAACCACCAAACTCAGAGAGCACCACAGTCCACCATCATCTCCTCCTCCTCCTCCTCTTCCTCTTCCTCTTCCTCTTCCTCTTCCTCTTCTTCCTCCTCCTCCTCCTCCTCCAGCCCCCTTCCCTTCTGACACTGATGTTGTTACCTAATTTAGAAAATGAAATGTCTTGAAGAAAACCACCCAGCTCAGAGAGCACCACGGTCCACCATCATCTCCTCCTCCTCCTCCTCCTCCTCCTCCTCCTCCAGCCCCCTTCCCTTCTGACACTGATGTTGTTACCTAGTTAGGATAATGAAACGTCTTCAAGAAAACCACCAAGCTCAGAGAGCACCAAGGACACCCCCCCCTCAATATTTTGGCTTGCAGGTGGAGACCATCGGTGACGCTTACATGGTGGCCTCAGGGCTCCCAAAGCGCAACGGCCACAGACATGCTGCGGAGATCGCCAACATGTCTCTGGATATCCTAAGCTCAGTGGGAACTTTCCGAGTGAAACATATCCCGGATTTGCCCGTGAAGATACGGATGGGGCTGCATTCAGGTATCAAGGTTTATTTCTTCCTGCTTGGTCCAATCACTCTGCTAAACAACTAATTCCCACAACCCTGTCAAGCTGCCTAGTAAGGCTGAATTACTGTTCTTCTTCCCTTTTTTCTATTTCCTGCCTCCTTATCTTCTTAGGACTATAATTTTGTTGCTTTGTATCTTAGGATTTATGTTAATTGTTTTATTTCGTACCCTAGTATGAATTATGTTGATCCTATGACTATCATCTTATGTATCTTATGATTTACGATCAATGTATTTTATGATTATAATCATGATTTATCACTTGTTGCTTGTATGTACACTGAGAGCTTCTTCACCGGAGACAAATTCCTTGTGTGTCCAATCACACTTGTCCAATAAATAATTCTATTCTGTTCTGTTCTGTTCTGTTCTATTCTATTCTATTCTATTCTATTCTATTCTATTCTATTCTATTCTATTCTATTCTATTCTATTCTATTCTATTCTATTCTATTCTATTCTATTCTATTCTATTTCTAATTCTAATTCTAATTCTAATTCTTATTATTCCATTCCGTTTTCTATTCTATTCTGTTCTATTTTATTATTCTTATTCTTATTCTTATTCTTATTCTTATTCTTATTCTTATTCTTATTCCTATTCTGTTCTGTTCTGTTCTGTTCTGTTCTGTTCTGTTCTGTTCTGTTCTATTCTATTCTATTCTATTCTATTCTATTTCTAATTCTAATTCTAATTCTTATTATTCCATTCCTTTTTCTATTCTATTCTGTTCTATTTTATTATTCTATTCTATTCTATTCTATTCTATTCTATTCTATTCTATTCTATTCTATTCTATTCTATTCTATCCTATTCTATTCTTATTGTTATTCTTATTGTTATTCTTATTATTCCATATTCTATTCTATTCTATTCTATTCTATTCCATCCCATAATTCTATTCTATTCTATTCTATTCTATTCTATTCTATTCTATTCTATTCTGTTCTATTCTATTCTATTCTATTCTATTCTATTTCTATTTCTATTTCTAATTCTAATTCTAATTCTTATTATTCCATTCCGTTTTCTATTCTATTCTGTTCTATTTTATTATTCTTATTCTTATTCTTATTCTTATTCTTATTCTTATTCTTATTCTTATTCTTATTCCTATTCTGTTCTGTTCTGTTCTGTTCTGTTCTGTTCTGTTCTGTTCTATTCTATTCTTATTGTTATTCTTATTGTTATTCTTATTGTTATTCTTATTATTCCATATTCTATTCTATTCTATTCTATTCTATTCTATTCTATTCTATTCTATTCCATCCCATAATTCTATTCTATTCTATTCTATTCTATTCTATTCTATTCTATTCTATTCTATTCTATTCTATTCTATTCTATTCTATTCTATTCTATTCTATTCTATTCTATTCTATTCTATTCTATTCTCCCTAACTCCTTTCCTTCCTTTCTCCCTTTCCTTTTTTCCACCTTCCTCCATCCCATCCCTCCCTGTCATTCTTTTCCTCCCTCCCTCCCTCCCTCCCTCCCTTTTCTGTTCCTTCCTTTCCTCCCTCCCTCTCATCCCTCTTCTGAAGACCGAATCATCTTCTGTCTTAGTGAATTTCCCCCATGCTGTGTGGCTGCAGCGTCATTATTATCCTTCCCTTAAGAAATGTTTCGCTTAGCAAATAGAAATTTGGGGGTGGGGGTGGGGGGCTCAACTGTGGTCGTAAGTCGAGGACTACCTGTTGAAACCAAGATTGAATCAAACCAGATTGCCATCCTCCGGTGGTCCTTAAAACTATACTCCAACTTCTTGGGGGAAACTTTGCTTTGGCTTAGCAAAACCTGAGGAAGACGTTCAGTCTTTGCAATTCTTTGCGCCAAGGTTTCTCCGCGTCTTCCGGTTTTGCACTGTTCCTTTGAGTTTTTCTATGCTCTGGTAGCAAAACCTAGATTCATCTTGTTATTTTTTAAATCTTTTTTTCCCTTTTTTTTCTTTTTTCTATTCCTAGGTCCCTGTGCTGCAGGTGTGGTAGGTCTCACCATGCCCAGGTACTGTCTGTTTGGAGACACAGTGAATACGGCTTCCCGAATAGAGTCCACCGGATTGCGTAAGGATTGGGTGGTTTTTTCAAGGAAATGTTGGTATGGAGTTGCAGACAAGGCCTCTGATTTGAAGTTTGTCAGGGGTGTGTGTGTGTGTGTGTGTGTGTGTGTGTGTGTGTGTGTGTGTGTATTTTCCGAAGCATCAGAAAGCAAAGAAACAGTGGATGGAAACTAATCAAGGAGAGAAGCAACCTGGAATTAAGGAGAAACTTCCTGACAAGTGAGGACAATTAACAGGTGGAAGAGCTTGCCACTAGAAATTGTGGGTGCTCCCATCAATGGAGGTTTGTTAAGAAGAGACTGGACAAGCACTTGTCTGAAATGGTATAGGGCAGGGGTAGGCAACCTTGGTTCTTTTATGACCTGGGGACTTCAACTCCCAGAATTCCTGAGCCAGCATGGGGGAACTATGGCCCCTTCATGACTCGTGGACTTCAACTCCCAGAAGTCCTGAGCCAGCATGGGGGAAACTTTGGCCCCTTCATGACTCGTGGACTTCAACTCCCAGAAGTCCTGAGCCAGCATGGGGGAAACTATGGCCCCTTCATGAGTCGTGGACTTCAACTCCCAGAATTCCTCAGCCAGCATGGGGAAACTTTGGCCCCTTCATGACTTGCGGACTTCAACTCCCAGAATTCCTGAGCCAGCATGGGGGAACTATGGCCCCTTCAAAACTTGTGGACTTCAACTCCCAGAATTCCTAAGCCAGCATGAGGGAAACTTTGGCCCCTTCATGACTTGTGGACTTCAATTCCCAGAATTCCTGAGCCAGCCAGTCATAAAAGAGCCAAGGTTGCCAACGCCTCGACTAGGGTCTCCTGGCTGAGCAGGGAACTGGACTAGAAGAACTCCGAGGTCCCTTCCAGCTCTATTCTGATTCTTTCCAACTTTGTCAGTCTGTACTCTTGCAAGCATTATATTAGAGAGCAAGCAAGATGACCTGGATGGAAAGAGACCAGTTTTGTTACCAAAGTAAGGAGGAGGAAACCATGGTTTGAGCCCAAAACAAGAAGGGGGCACGTGTCAGCCTGACTGGATCAACCAGACAGGAAACATCCTAGATGAGTTAATTGTATTTTCCTCCTTGGATTTCTCTCTTGCTTTTGAGCGAATATGTACCGGAGAACACGGCCTGGGTTGAGGCCGGCCTTTTTCTTTCTTGCTAAAATCAAACCACCATTTCCAGCCTACAGGATTCACATCAGCCAACACACAATGAGGATCCTTCAGAGCCTTAAAGACGGTTACAAAATGAACTTCAGGGGCAAGACAGAGCTGAAGGTAAGAAAGTTCAGTGGGATGCGGGGAAACGAAAGGAAAGGAAACAGCTTCCCCTATCCAGTCCTGCCCTCGTCTTGCAACCCTTCATTGAGTGACTGTTATACGAAAGGGCACCAAAAAAAAAAAGTTACAACGGTACCGATAAAGTTGACCGATGACCGTTTTCCACACTGACGGCCGTTGCAGGGTCCCGTGATCAAAATTCACACGCTGGGCCACCGACATGTACTTATGACGGTTGCTGCGTCCTGGAGGGGGGGGACATGATCCCCTTTCGCGACCTTCTGACAAGCAAGGTCAAGGGTGGGAAGACAGATTCTCTTAACGACCGTGCTACTAACATAACAACTGCAGTGATTCGCTTAACAATTGTTGGCAAGGAAGGTTGTAAAACGGAGCCAAATTCACAATAACTGTCTCACTTAGCAAGGGAAATTTAGGACTCAATTGGGGTCGTAATTTGAGGACTACCGGTGCTCACATTTGCATGCTTTCAGACTGCTAGGTGGGCAGGAGCTGGGGCAAGAAACGTGAGCCCACCCTGTTGCACAGGGCCCCGGTCTCAAACCTAAGCTGTCAGGTTTTCAACTGGAAATCTCAGCATCTTTGCTGAGCCATCATGCTGGAACGGTGGGGTCTAACTGTTTCAAGGGACTAGTCCTCTTGACTTGCCTGTGATTTTGTTCATTGGAGGAAGCACAACCATTGAAACACATAATAGGCTATTCGCTCCCTTCTCACCTTGCAGGACTGACTGACTGACTGAAAGACCGGATTGACTGACTGACTGACTGACTGACTGACTGACTGACGGGCGGGCTGGCTGACTGGCTGACTGAAAGACCAGACTGACTGACTGACTGACTGACTGACTGACTGACTGAAAGAAACACTGGATTGACTGACCGACTGACTGACTGACTGACTGACTGACTGACTGAAACACTGGACTGACCGACTAACTGATTGACTGAAACACTGGACTGGCTGGCTGGCTAACTGGCTGGCTGGCTGACTGACTGACTGAAACACTGACTGACTGACTGACTGAATGAATGAATGAATGAATGAAACACTGGACTGACTGAATGAAACACTGGACTGACTGACTGACTGGCTGGCTGGCTGGCTGGCTGGCTGGCTGGCTGACTGAAAGACCAGACTGACTGACTGACTGAAACACTGGACTGACTGACTTGACTGACTGACTGAAACACTCAACTGGCTGGCTGGCTGGCTGGCTGACTGACTGAAAGACCAGACTGACTGACTGACTGACTGACTGACTGACTGAAACACTGGACTGACTGAATGAAACACTGGACTGACTGACTGACTGGCTGGCTGGCTGGCTGACTGACTGACTGACTGAAACACTGACTGACTGACTGACTGACTGACTGACTGACTGACTGACTGGCTGGCTGGCTGGCTGGCTGGCTGGCTGAAAGACCAGACTGACTGACTGACTGACTGACTGACTGACTGACTGACTGACTGACTGACTGACTGACTGACTGACTGAAACACTGGACTGACTGACTGACTGGCTGGCTGACTGACTGACTGATTCACTGACTGACTGACTGACTGAATTTGATTTATACAATTTATATGGCCACCTATCTCTCAGCCACGACTCCTACAATAATTATACCTAAGATCTAGATAATGAACTGCCCAAATTTTCATAAATCCTTTCTCAACTCAACTTTCCTGGGCAAATGGCCAGAGATGCTGGCAGTTGGGCAGCATTTTATGTATGTATGCATGTATGTCTGTATACGTATGTATGTATTTGATTTCTATAACCGCCCATCGGAGGGAATGACTCTGAATGGCTCACAATGCAAAAAACATATATTACAATTAAAATCTTAAAAACATCTCAAAACAATAAAACCATTAAAACACGAACAAACGTCAAAACGTCTAATTTGAATATGTACAAAGCAAGACAATTTGGCTTGTCAACAATAAAACTGAGGCGCATGAAATAGCCAAGTCTTTAAAACTTTACAGAAAGCTAACAGGGTTGGGGGCCAACCTGATGTCTGGTTCATGGGATAGTCAGCCAGATGTTCAGACCGGTTTGGGAATTTTTGTCTTCCTATCCAGTCCTTCCAAAGGATCTGGGATAGCCAGATGTGGATATTTGATGGTGTTAGAGGTCTCATCGCAGTCTGTCGTCTGTTCTAAATAAAGCTGCCTTCTGGAATTGACAGATGGGGCTTTTGCCAATGCCAGGGGTGTTCAAGGGATGCTCCAGATGTTTTGAGATTGCACCCAAGGTGCCTATCCCTATCCCTTTTGCCACTGTTATTCCACCTCTATTAATAGTTACGATTATGATTATTGAAATTGGCTACAAAATGAAATTAAGGGGGAAAAAACCCCTTTATTGTTTCCCCAAAATGCAGGATCATTAATGCAGGAGTGGGCAGATCAGACATAACTTGGCCAAGTCCTTGTAAGTGACTCTGGATTCAGCTGGATAGCAGAGATCAATTTCCCAGTTCCATCAACCATCGAGTTCTTATTTATTGCATTTGGCTGTTGTTTGAATTGTCTTTTTTTTTTCCTTTTCTTTTGAGTGGTGAGGAATTTGTTTTGTATTTTTTTTGGGGGGGGGCGCGAAATGGACTTACAAAAACACAATGATTTTTTTTAAAAAAATATTAATAACGTGCTCCTATTCTTTTTTTTTTAAAAAAAACCCCTATTCTATTGGATTTACATGTCCCTTTTTAAAAATAGGGCAAAGGATTGGAAGACACCTACTGGTTAGTTGGCAAAAAAGGATTCACGAAAACCCTTCCTCATCCTCCAGAAATAAAACCCGGGTAATTATTATTACGGTTGGTCACACAATCAGCCAGATCTTTAGTCTGGATGTGGCTTTTTTATCCACCTAACAAATGCCTCCCAAGGACTTGGGACAGCCAGTTGTTGTCTGAAGTTGTTTAACGGTATCATTGCAAGTAAAAGAAGGAAGGAAGGAAAGAAGGAGAGAGGAAGAAAGAGGAGGACAGAAGGGAAGGGAAGAGGAAGGGAGGAGGGGAGGAAAGGGAGGAGGGACGGAGGGAGGGAGGAGGAAGAGTGGGAAATGAAGGAGAGGGGAGGAGAGGGGAGGGGAGAAGGGAAGGGAGGAAGGGAGGAAGGAAGGAAGGAAGGGAGGGAGGAAGGAACGGAGGAAGGAAAGAAGGAAGGAAGGGAGGAAGGAACGGAGGAACGGAGGAAGGAAGGAAGGAAGGAAGGAAGGAAGGAAGGAAGGAAGGGAGGGAGGGAGGGAGGAAGGAAGGGAGGAAAGGGAGGAGGGACGGAGGGAGGGAGGAGGAAGAGTGGGAAATGAAGGAGAGGGGAGGAGAGGGGAGGGGAGAAGGGAAGGGAGGAAGGAGTGAGAAAGGGAGGGGAAGAGAGAAGGGAAAGGAAGGAAGGAGGGAAAGAAGAAGGAAGGAGTGGGAAAGGGAGGTGAGGAGAGGAGAGGAGGCAAGGAAGGAAGGAAGGAGTGGGAAAGGGAGGGGAAGAGAGGAGAGGAGAGGAGGGAAGGAAGGAAGGAGGGAGAAGAGAGCAGGCAGGAAGGAAGGAAGGAAAGAAGAAGGAAGAGTGGGAAAGGGAGGAGAGGAGGGAAGGAAGGAAGGAGCGGGAAAGGGAGGTGAGGAGAGGAGAGGAGGCAAGGAAGGAAGGAGTGGGAAAGGGAGGGGGGAAGAGAGAAGGAAAGAAGAAGGAAGAGTGGGAAAGGGAACGGAGGGGAGGGAAGGGGAGGAAGGAAGGAAGGAAAGAAGAAGGAAGAGTGGTAAAGGGAGGAGAGGAGGGAAGGAGTGGGAAAGGATTAGGGTTAGGGGAGGAGGGAAGGGAAGGGAAGGGAAAGGAAAGGAAGGAAGGAAAGAAGAAGGAAGAGTGGGAAAGGGAGGAGAGGAGGGAAGGAAGGAAGGAAGGAGGGAGGGAAGGAAGGAGGGAAGGAAGGAAGGAAGGAGTGGGAAAGGGAGGGGGGAAGAGGAGGAAGTAGGAAGAGTGGGAAAGGGGAGGGGAGGGGAGGAAGGAAGGAAGGAAGCACTCAAAGGGAGGAGGGAAGAGAAGGGAAGGGAAGGTGGGGGGAGGGAGGGACAGAAGTTCTTGCAAGTCGAGGACCTCTGGTAAAGGCTCTTCCTCCCTCGTCTCCACCATGCTCCCACTCTGGGACATTCCCAGAGGCCTCCCAGCCTGGCCTTTTCTCCTCCAGTTGCTCCTCCTTTTCCACAGCCAAGCCTGGCAAGAATTGATCACCCGAGAAATTAAGGCTGCCATGAAGATCCCCAGGAGGAAGTTCACGGACCGGCAGGGCAGAGAGCTGTAAAATGGGCGCAGAGAGGAAGACTGGCCCTGCTTCCCAATCTCGGCCCTTTTCTGAGAAATCCGCCTTTAAGCCCTTGACCGCAATGAAACTGTTATGTATGCAGGCACCCGCATAGCAACAGCCACCAGGGGGCGTTGACCTGGCCGGTTTTTGGCGGGAAACCTAGTTCGGCGGGAAACCTAGGGCCAACCCCATTGGCTGCACGCTTACCTGGCCAGGTATTTAAGGAGGCCAGGTAACCCTCACTCCTCAGTTCACTACCCCCCTTCAATAAAGAGCTGAACTCACACACCGGCTGGCGTCTCTTCCTTGCATTGGACCCACTACACCAGGGGTAGGCAACCTCGGCTCTTTTATGACTCATGGACTTCAACTCCCAGAATTCCTGAGCCAGCCGAGGTTGCCTACCCCTGAGCTGGCTCAGGAATTCTGGGAGTTGAAGTCCACGAGTCATAAAAGAGCCGAGGTTGCCTACCCCTGAGCTGGCTCAGGAATTCTGGGAGTTGAAGTCCATGAGTCATAAAAGAGCCGAGGTTGCCTACCCCTGCACTACACAATAGAAACACTCGTTTGAAAGCATTTGACGGCGCCTCGTGGATTCTTGAATTACGTCCCGGTGGGTCAGTATGCCAGTTTTATGGATTGAGAGATGGCGAGGGACGCTGGGAAAAGAAGGAAGAGGGAGTGGACACGAACCAATGGTGAGCTTAACTGAATAACAGAGTTGGAAGGGGCCCTGGAGGTCCTCTAGTCCAACCCCCTCAATCAGGAAGAATACAAGGAATCAAGAAAGACTAGGAGTGACATGATAGCAGGCTTCTAGTATCTCAGGGGCTGCCCCAAAGAAGAGGGAGTCAAGCTATTCTCCAAAGCACCCGAAGCCAGGTCAAGAAGCGACAAATGGAAACTCATCAAGGAGAGAAGCAACCTAGAACTAAGGAGAAACTTCCTGACAGTGAGAACAATTAACCGGTGGAACCACCTGCCTCCAGAAGGTGTGAATGCTCCAACACTGGAAGTTTTTAAGAAGAGACTGGACAGCTATTTGCCTGAAACGGTATAGGGTTTCCTGCCTGAGCAGGGGGTTGGACTAGATGACCTCCAAGGTCCCTTCCAACTACTCCTTCTTCTTCTTCTTCTTCTTCTTCTTCTTCTTCTTCTTCTTCTTCTTCTTCTTCTTCTTCTTCTTCTTCTTCTTCTTCTTCTTCTTCTTCTTCTTCTTCTTCTTCTTCTTCTTCTTCTTCTTCTTCTTCTTCTTCCAATATCTCAGGGGCTGCCCCAAAGAAGAGGGAGTCAAGCTATTCTACAAAGCACCCAAAGGCAGGACAAGAAGCAACGGATGGAAACTAACCAAGGAGAGAAGCAACCTGGAACTAAGGAGAAACTTCCTGACAGTGAGGACAATTAACCAGTGGAACTACTTGCCTCCAGAAGGTGTGAATGCTCCAACACTGGAAGTTTTTAAGAAGAGACTGGACACCCATTTGCCTGACACAGAATAGGGTTTCCTGCCTGAGCAGGGGGTTGGGCTAGAAGACCTTCAAGGTCCCTTCCAACTCTGTTATTCTATTCTAATTTTTGAAGCAGAATTTTAATACAAGACTGAAGATCGATAAGATAGGTCCCGGTAGTCCTCAACTTACGACCACAATTGGGACCAGGATTAATGTGGCTAAGTGGTTGTTCAAGGATTTGCACCCAATTTTTAACAATTTGAAACCTTCCCAGCTGGCTTCCAATGATCCAAGTCAAAGGGAGAAGCTGCATCACTTAAAACAGGGGTCTTCAAACTTGTCCCTTTTATGACTTGTGGACTTCAACTCCCAGAATACTTGAGCCAACATGGTGGAAACCTTGGCCCCTTTGTGACTTGTGGACTTCAACTCCCAGAATTCCAGAGCCAGCATGGGGGAAACTGTGGCCCCTTCATGACTTGTGGACTTCAATTCCCAGAATTCCCACAGCCAGGCGCAAGTCATAAAAGGGCCAAGTTTGAAGACCCCTGACTTAAAATGACTGCAGGATTCCCTTAACCAATGCAGGGATTCGCTTAGCTGCCATGACAAAAAAGCTTGTAAAAATCAGACGTGCCTCACTTAACAACTGCCTTGCTTAGCAACAGAAAGTTTGTGCTTGGTTTTAGCCGTAAGTGGAGGACTGCAGGTAGTGACTGTTCAAAGTTACAACAGAGCTGAAAATAAGTAACTTCTGACAGCGTCCCACCTTTACAACCATTGTAGCATCCCCATGGATCCAAATTCAGACGCTTGGCGACTGGTTCATATTTACGACGATTGCAGCATCCCGGGGTCACACAGTCCCCTTTTATGACCTCCCGACAAGCAAAGTCAATGGGGGAAGCCAGTCTTCACTTAACCACCATGTGGCTAACTAAACATCTGCAGTGATTCAGTGACTGTTCAAAGTTACAACAGAGCTGAAAATAAGTAACTTCTGACAGCGTCCCACCTTTACAACCATTGTAGCATCCCCATGGATCCAAATTCAGACGCTTGGCGACTGGTTCATATTTACGACGATTGCAGCATCCCGGGGTCACACAGTCCCCTTTTATGACCTCCCGACAAGCAAAGTCAATGGGGGAAGCCAGTCTTCACTTAACCACCATGTGGCTAACTAAACATCTGCAGTGATTCACTTAACAACGGTCGTAAAATGGGGGCAAGACTCACTCAAATGCTGTCTCGCTTAGCCGCAGAAATTTTGGGCTCGGCTGTGGTCATAAGTGGAGGACTGCTGGGATCTGTCTTATTTGTCTTCAGTCTTGTATTAAAATTCTGCTTCAGAAATGGATGCCTGGTATTCTGCCGGAACAAGAGGGTTGGACTAGAAGACCTCCAGGGTCCCTTCCAACACTGTTATTCCCTGACTTAAGTTCACCATTTATTAATTTTTTTATTTTTGGTCCCCAAATCACGGCATAACCAGTGGTGGGATTCAAATCGGTGAACCACCGGTTCTCTGTGTGGAATGCTGCTTCTGGAAATCCGTTCTGGGCCTGGGCAACAAAAAATGAGCTACCGGTTCTGCCGAAATGGTGCAAACTGGCTGCATCCCACCCACCACTGGGCATAACCATCTCTTATCGGTAGAGGGCAGTCGGGGTGCACGAGACAGGACCCCCTTTGGCCTGTCACTGAGTGAACCTGAACTATCTGGGATTTGCCAGCTGCCGTCAATTCTCCCCTTTGCCAAACATTTCCTGGCGTAAAAAAACTTCCTTAAACTTTCCCCCTCCTGGTCCTACACACACACACACACACACACACACACACACACAGGATCCGGTTTCTCATCATCGCCATTAGCCACCCTTCCTCTCATTTTGCATGCTGAGTAACAGACTTTTAAAAATCCTTCTTCGGAATACTTGACATTTCTTCGGGATGAGAGCATTCTTTTTTTTCTCCAAGCTACAAAACATCTGGAACCGCTGGAACAGAAAACTCTAGGCCAAGTCTCGCAGCCTTGCTCACCGCGGGCCAACTCAAAGCTGCTTCAAGCCGGTTTCCAGCAGGCTCTAAGACGCACGCCTGGACCACAGCTACGACGGGCTTCCATCTAAAGGGGAGTCCTCGGTATATGACCGTCCGTTTAGTCACAGCGGCCCTGAGGAAAGCGCCTTAGGATTGGTTTTTTCCGCACTGATAACCATTGGAGTAATCCCACACTCACACGATCAAAATCCAGATGCTTGCACAACTGGTGTGGATTCACGACGGTTGCAGTCATGTGTTCCCCTTTTACAAAGTCAGTGGGGAAGCCAGATTCACTTAACCGTGTTACAATCACCAGGAGACAGTGAGTTCTAGTCCCGCCTTAGGCATGAAAGCCTGCTGGGTGACTTTGGGCCGATCACCAGGAGACGGAGAGTTCTAGTCCCGCCTTAGTCATGAAAGCCAGCTGGGTGACTTTGGGCCAATTACCAGGAGACGGTGAGTTCTAGTCCCACCTTAGCCATGAAAGCCAGGTGGGGGACTTTGGGCCAATCACCAGGAGACGGTGAGTTCTAGTCCCACCTTGGCCATGAAAGCCAGGTGGGGGACTTTGGGCCAATCACCAGGAGACAGTGAGTTCTAGTCCCGCCTTAGGCATGAAAACCAGCTGGGTGACTTTGGGCCAATCACCAGGAGACGGTGAGTTCTAGTCCCGCCTTAGGCATGAAAACCAGCTGGGTGACTTTGGGCCAATCACCAGGAGACAGTGAATTCTAGTCCCGCCTTAGGCATGAAAGCCAGCTGGGTGACTTTGGGCCGATCACCAGGAGACGGAGAGTTCTAGTCCCGCCTTAGGCATGAAAGCCAGCTGGGTGACTTTGGGCCAATTACCAGGAGACGGTGAGTTCTAGTCCCGCCTTAGGCATGAAAACCAGCTGGATGACTTTGGGCCAATTACCAGGAGACGGTGAGTTCTAGTCCCGCCTTAGCCATGAAAGCCAGCTGGGTGACTTTGGGCCAATCACCAGGAGACGGTGAGTTCTAGGGTGACTTTGGGCCAATCACCAGGAGACAGTGAATTCTAGTCCCGCCTTAGCCATGAAAGCCAGCTGGGTTACTTTGGGCCAATTACCAGGAGACGGTGAGTTCTAGTCCCGCCTTAGGCATGAAAACCAGCTGGGTGACTTTGGGCCAATCACCAGGGGACGGTGTGTTCTAGTCCCACCTTAGCCATGAAAGCCAGGTGGGGGACTTTGGGCCAATCACCAGGAGACGGTGAGTTCTAGTCCCGCCTTAGGCATGAAAGCCAGTTGGGTGATTTTGGGCCAATCACTGGGAGACGGTGACTTCTAGTCCCGCCTTAGGCATGAAAGCTAAGTGGGCAACTTTGGGCCAATCACCAGGAGACGGTGAGTTCTAGTCCCGCCTTAGGCATGAAAACCAGCTGGGTGACTTTGGGCCAATCACCAGGAGACGGTGAGTTCTAGTCCCGCCTTAGGCATGAAAACCAGCTGGGTGACTTTGGGCCAGTCACCAGGAGACGGTGAGTTCTAGTCCCGCCTTAGGCATGAAAACCAGCTGGGTGACTTTGGGCCAGTCACCAGGAGACGGTGAGTTCTAGTGCCGCTTTAGACCGAGATTTTCCGAGGGGCACCATTACATCCCAGTTCCACCAGCTCCGCAAGAATTAGCCATTTGCTTTGCTCATTAATTGGTTTGGGGTCCTAACAGCTCGCAAGCCAGTCCGCTGTGAGCAGGGCTGAGGGATGGAAGGAGACCAGAGTAGGAAGGCATTTAATTTTCATTTTCAGGCTTTCAGGCCCTGCCCAAGGGGCTCTCACGCAGTTCACCAAAACAAAAGTTACTCATGTCCTCCGACGTCTAATGCTAAACATACGCACGGAAGGTGACACAAAGATGAGGCGGGGGGGTGGCTGGTGGGAAAGCAGGATATTAGTGCTTTCGCAATGTTTGAATGACTCAGCTGGGATGGAAGCCATTTGCTCCTGGTTGGGTTTGAAGACTTGGCCGGGGGAAAAATTTGGCGACCGGATCTTGTTCGAAAATGCTCTAATATGGCTGGATGAGAGTTTTGGTGGGCGGGGGTTCGAGTAGATCGCCTCTTTCACTCGAACCATGGATCCCCAAAGCTACCTAAATATCATCCAGATTAACCTGGAGGTGGGGGAGGGGTGCCTTCTAGTTCTCGACTTACGACCACAACTGGAATCAGATCTTCCATCGCTAAGCAGTGCGGTCACTAAGTGGGTCATTTCCCCCCCACAGCGATTAAGTGAATTACAGGCAGTCCTCAGCTTACGACCACAACTGAGCCCAAAATTTCTGTTGCTAAGTGAGACAGTTGTTAAGTGGGTTTTGCCCCGTTTTACAACTTTTCTTGCCAGGGTTGTTAAGCGAATCACGGCAGCTGTTAAGTTAGTAACCCGGTTGTTATGTGAATCCGGCTTCCCCTGGTCAGAAGGTCGCCAAAAGGGATCATGTGACTTGCTGGGATACCGCGACCGTCATAAATACGCGTCAGTAGCCAAGCGTCTGTTTCTATCCTGTGACCCTGGGGATGCTGCAGCGGTCATAAGTGTGAAAAAATGTTCACAAATGGTCATAAATCGCTTTTTTAAACCGTGCCGCTGTAATTTTGAGTGGTCACTAAATGAACCATTGTAAGTCGAGGCTGTTAAGCGAATCTGGCTTCCCCCATTGTCGGAAGCTGACTGGAAAGGTCGTAAACGATTGGGACCCTGAAACTGTCATAAGTACATGCCAGTTGCCAAGGGAATTTGCTTAATGACCACGCGATTCGCTTAACAACTGCTGTGATTCACTTACCGGTAACAACCAAGGCAAAAAAAAAAGGTTGTAAGATTGAGCACGTCTCCCTTAACAACTGCCTCGCTTTACAGGAAACTCTGCTCGTAACTGTGGTCGTAAACTGAGGATTCCTGCCTCGGGCAGGGGGTTGGACTAGAAGACCTCCCAGCTCCCTCCCAGCCTTCTCATTCTCTGATTATATCTTTTCACTTATTTATTTATTTATTTATTTATTTATTTATTTATTTATTTATTTATTTATTTATTTATTTTTGGGACTTATATGCCGCCCTATCTCCCGAAGGACTCAGGGCGGCTCACAACAATAATAACTTGGAATTCAAGTTCCCATTTTTTACCCTCCTCTGAGAGGATGGGTCCCACACCCTGGTCTTTGCATCCTTCTTCCGTCCGTTCAAATTTATCCAGGCTTCCCCAAAAGAAGCTATTTGGGTTACGTTTACTTTCCGCCAGGCGTCCGCGGCGTCAGCATGCATTGGAAGCAGCCCAGCTGCAAAAGAGTCGCCGTTCCCGTGCGTTCTTGAGTTTCCAAATCCCATTTTTTCAAAACTCCGCTAACTTCTTCTCGTACAATCACGCACACCGCCCGGCTGAATAATGCTTTCCCCGGAATCAGAATCAGAATGTGGCAACAATTTCTTCCCCCCAGATCATCTGTTCAACCTTCGCCAGATTCTCCCATTTGCAGCCAGGACAACCTGGAAATGCAATTGGTACATTTTAGGGCCTTTTTCCAGCGGCATCTATAAGAGACTGAAGCACTCCTGTCTGTAAAGCTTGAACTGGGGAAGGGGCACCCCCAAATGTCCCCTACTGGAGAAAAGAGGGTGGTGTGTGGCACGTACAGGAAGCAGTGCGTGTCTGGGTATGCACTGTGTATAATAATAATAATAATAATAATAATAATAATAATAATAATAATAATAATAATAATAATAATAATAATAATAATAATAATAATAATTTTATTTGTATACCGCCCTTCTCCCGAAGGACTCAGGACGGTGAACAGGGCAATAAATACTAAAATACAAAGATACAAAAATTAAGAAAAGTTTAAACAGAATGCCCAATACAATACAACAATAAATAGGTAAGGTAAAGGTAAAGGTTCCCCCGCACATGCGTGCTAGTTGTTTCCAACTCTAGGGGCCGGTGCTCATCTCCGTTTCAAAGCCGAAGAGCCAGCGCTTGTCCGAGGATGTCTCCGTGGTCATGTGGCCGGCATGACTAGACGCCAAAGGCGCACGGAACGCTGTTACCTTCCCACCGGAGTGGTCCCTATTTTTCTACTTGCATTTTTTTTATGTGCTTTCGAACTGCTAGGTTGGCAGAAGCTGGGACGCGTAACGGGCGCTCACTCTGCTACGCGGCACTCGGGATTCAACCCGCCAAACTGCCGACCTTCTGATCAACAAGCTCAGCGTCCTAACCCACTGAGCCACGGCGTCCCTACAACAATAAATACAATACGTTAAAAACAATAACAAAACCCAAACCCATCAGACCAGGCCGGCTTGTTCAAACAAGTAGGTCTTTAGATCACGCCGGAAGGAGCAAAGGTTGGGCGCGAAGGAGCGAATGTGAGAGTGACAGAGAGAGAGAGAGAGAGAGAGAGAGAGAGAGAAAGGGAAAGAGAGTAAAAAAGGGGAGAGAAAAAGGGAAGGAAAGAGGGAGAGAGAGAAAGAAGGAAAGGGAGAGAAGGCAGGAGAAAAGAGAAGGAGAAAGAAAGCGAGAAAAGGGAACAGAAAAAAAGCGAGAGAGCGAAATGGGAAGGACAGAAAAAGAGAGAAAAGAGGAGAGAGAAAATGAGAGAGGAAAGAGGTGAGAGAAAGAGAGAGAAGAGAGAGAGAGAAAGAGAGAGAGAAGGCAGGAGAAAAGAGAAGGACAGAGAAAGAAAGAAAAGGGGACAGAAAAAAGAGAGAAAGCAAAATGAGAAGGAGAGAAAAAGAAAAGAGAAAGAGAAAGAAAAGAGGAGAGAAAAAGAAGAGAGAGAGAGAGAGAGAAGGAAGGAGAAAATAGAAGGACAGAGAAAGAGAGAAAAGAAAAGGAGACAGAGAAGGGGGGGCAAAGGTGTGAGAGCCAGAGCTAGTCCGGCCTAATCTGGCACCAGGCTAGAAAGCGGGAGACTGGGAGTTCTAGTCCCTCCTTAGGCATCAAGGCCAGTTGGGTGACTTTGGGCCAATCCCCAGGAGAGTGGGAGTTCTAGTCCTGTCTTAGGCATCAAAGCCAGCTGGGTGACTTTGGGCCAATCCCTCCCTCCCTCTCCCTCTCTCTCTCTCTCTCTCAGCCCCACCCACTTCACAGGGTTGTTGTGCGGGAAAACAGGAGGAGGAAGATGTGTTGGCAATGTTCCCTGCCTTGAGTTGTTTGTAAAAAGAATAAAGGTGGGGAAATAAACAAACGAAAATGAAAATAAAGAACTAAAACCTGCAGCAGGAAACATCTGAGATGAAAGCGGCCGAGTGTTGTTTGTTGTGCAGGATTTGCACAGGAAAGGATAACGACTCGGATGGAACACAGGCATCTAGAAAAAAGATGATAGACTGGTCCCCCTTCTGAGGCGGAAAATGAGAAAGAAAGAGAGAGAAAGTAAGTTCTCAAGATCCCAACTGGCCTATTCCTACTTTTATACCAGGAGATCAAGTCCACTGCAAAATCAGATTTAAAAGGATCCAGGTGCAATCAAAATGTTCTCTTGGGGCTGGACTAGAAGACCTCCAAGGTCCCTTCCAGCTCTATTCTATTCTATTCTATTCTATTCTATTCTATTCTATTCTATTCTATTCTATTCTATTCTATTCTATTCTATTCTATTCTATTCTATTCTATTCTATTCCATTCCATATTTTCTATTCTATTCTATTCTATTCTATTCTATTCTGTTCTGTTCTGTTCTGTTCTACTGTATTCTGTTCTGTTCTGTTCTGTTCTATTCTGTTCTATTCTACTCTACTCTGTTCTATTCTATTCTATTCTGTTCTGTTCTGTTCTGTTCTATTCTATTCTATTCTATTCCATATTTTCTATTCTATTCTATTCTATTCTATTCTATTCTATTCTATTCTATTCTATTCTATTCTATTCTATTCTATTCTATTCTATTCTATTCTATTCTATTCTATTCTATTCTATTCTATTCCATTCCATTCCATATTTTCTATTCTATTCTATTCTATTCTATTCTATTCTATTCTATTCTATTCTATTCTATTCTATTCTATTCTATTCTATTCTATTCTATTCTATTCAATGCCATGCCATGCCATGCCATGCCATGCCATGCCATATTTTCTATTCTATTCTATTCTATTCTATTCTATTCTATTCTATTCTATTCTATTCTATTCTATTCTATTCTATTCTATTCTATTCTATTCTATTCTATTCTATTCTATTCCATATTTTCTATTCTATTCTATTCTATTCTATTCTATTCTATTCTATTCTATTCTATTCTATTCTATTCTATTCTATTCTATTCTATTCTATTCTATTCTATTCTATTCTATTCTATTCTATTCTCCACCTCATCAGCTTGAAGATGGGTGGACTTCAACTCCCAGAATCCCCCCTGCCAAGCTGGTTAAGAAACACTGCTGTACAGTATTTAAGCACTATTCTGTGCATTTTGTTAAGAGAACGGTAAACTCTTGGGAGGGTTAAGTAGCTCAGCCACCGCTTAAGGATACATCAGCAAAAGCCACTAGGATGATAAAACAGTAGACGGTGAGTTCTAGTCCCGTCTTAGCCCATGAAAACCAGCTGGGTGACTTTGGGCCGATCATGAGGAGATGGTGAGTTCTAGTCCTGCCTTCGCTATTAAAGCTGTCTGACTGACATTGGGCCAATCACTAGGAGACGGTGAGTTCTAGTCCTGCCTTCGCCATTAAAGCTGGCTGAGTGACATTGGGCCAATCACTAGGAGACGGTGAGTTCTAGTCCTGCCTTCACCATTAAAGCTGGCTGAGTGACATTGGGCCAATCACTAGGATATGGTGAGTTCTAGTCCTGCCTTAGCCATTAAAGCCAGTTGGGTGACTTTGGGCCAATCACCAGGAAATGGTGAGTTCTAGTCCCTTCCTTAAGTCATGGCTGAGTGACTTAGGGCCAATCACCAGGAGATGGTGAATTCTAGTCCCACTTTAGGCATGGAAGCTGGCTGGACAATCTTGGGCCATTTCCTCTCCCTCTTTGCCCAGTTCACCTCACAGGGTCGTTGTGGGGAAACTAAGAGGAGGAAAATGGTTTGGATATGTTCGCCACCTTGAGTTATTTGTAAGAATAATAAAAGCCGGATACCAATGGGATAAAGAAATAATAATAAAAATAATTGAAGTAGGGCCTTGGATAGGTTTGGGTGTGATTTGAGGATTCCCGCTGGCGTTGCCCTCTTAAATCTGCATCAGAGTTTATCCTTTTCGGGATCTTTTTAACTTGGTAACTGGTTTTTAATAAGATAGTGGACAACCATTTGTCTGAAATGGCATAGGGTCTCCTACGTGAGCCTGGGGTTGGACTAGAAGACCTCCAAGGCCCCATTCCTGCTCCATTATTCTGGATCAACCTCTCTCGTTCACATTTTTCCGGCTTAAAACATTTCCAGCCTCTGCTCAACCTTTGGCCTGGATGAATAATAATCACGGATGCCTCCTTCATTCAAACTGGAGTTAATAAACAGGACAGTGACTAATATCAGAGGTTTTGACAAATCAGGGAAAGGAAGGCTGGTTGCTAAAAATGGAGAAACCCAAGCAACTCTGATGTCACACAGAGGTGATGGGGCCATAAAACCCTCCAGTGTCACCAGGTCTCAGCCAGGATTGCCAACGACTTTTTCTGGAAAGCCGTTAATCTGGCTGGCGGGGAAACTGCTGTCAGCCACACGACAATGGATCGGTTGAGCGAAGCGAGGCTGTAAGAATCAGATGAAAGAGAGTTTGCCTTGGTTTCACAGCCCCGCTTCGCCGTACAGTAAACCCACAGTGGCTGCTCCTTTAAAAAAAAGGCCTCTTGTGGACTTTTCCCCAGAAGGTGAAAAGGTTTCAGATTGTGTCTATGGAGATTCTCCCTCCTCCAGGTCAGGGTGGTCCCAAAGATGCTTTTTCCAGGAGGCAACTGGACTTCCTCGTTTTCCACTGAAGACGTTTCGCTTCTCATCCAAGAAGCTTCTTCAGCTCTGACCACTAGATGGTGGGGAATGGCAGGATTTATATTCCTTGCAGACCGCTGGTCATTTGCATTCTTTCAGGGAGTCGTGGAGGCCACTGGGAGGTTTATCTCTGTCCTCAGGGGTCACCTGAGTGCTGCAAATGGGCGTGGAGCCCTCTTGGAACTGCTAAAAGGACTGTGTTGTGGAGTTGTACTTTCTGCAGGATATTTCAGCAGTTCCAGGAAGGCTCCGCCCCCCATTTGCATCCCTCAGGTGACCCTGAGGACAAAGACAAAGCTTCCAAGTGGCCTCAACGGCTCTTAAAAGAATGCAAATGACCAGTTTTTCTGCAAGGAATATAAATCCTGCCATTCCCCACCATCCAGTCAGAGCTTGAAGAAGCTTCTTGGATGTCTATGGAGATTCTTCGTCCTCCAGGTTCCTGGTTGTCCCAAAGGTGCTTTTTTCAAAGAGGCAACTGGACTGTCTTGTTTTTCTTCGAAGACGTTTCACCTCATCCAAGAAGCTTCTTCAGGTTCTGACTGAATGGTGGGGGAATGGAAGGATTTATACTCCTTGCAGAAATCTGGTCATTTGCATCCTTTTAGAGAGTCGTTGAGGCCACCTGGAGCTTTACCTGTGTCCTCAGGGTCACCTGAGTGGTGCAAATGGGTGCGGAGCCTTCTTGGAACTGCCAAAAGGACTGTGTTGTAGATTGGAGATATTATAGATGGCCTCTTTGACTCCTCTTTCAAACCAGCGCTCCTCTCTGTCCTCCAGGTGGCCTCAAGGACTCTGGAAAAGAATGCAAATGACCAGCTGTCTGCAAGGAGTATAAATCCTCCCATTCCCCCACCATCCAGTCAGGGCCGAAGAAGCTTCTTGGATGAGAAGCGAAACATCTTCAAAAAAACAACAACAAGAAAGTTCAATTGCCTCCTGAAAAAAAGCACCTTTGGGTTTCAAACTGTGTTCCCCGCTCAGTCCTTGAGAGTTGCGTTGGTCCAGAATCCCCCGCACCCCCCCCCCAGTGAATTTGCCACCACCGAGTTTACGTTCAGTCTGGATTTCCTTACAGCAGGGGTTTCCAATCTTTCTGGCTTTGCAGATCCGGGGTGTGTGTGTGTGTGTGTGTGCGCGCACGTGTGTAGAATGTGAGGATGGTTTTGCGCAATCAGCCCACGTGCATGCTCACACGTGCGGCTCCATTTCTATCCAATGGAGCTGCAGTGACGAGCAGCTGCCGCTTGTGCAAATGGAGCTGTGCGTGCGGGTGTGAGCAGCCGTTGCTCGTGCAAATGGAGCTAAGCGCATAAGCTTGTTCACCCACCACTCGCACGGGCCGTTTCCAAACGGGCCGCGGCCCAGGGCCATGACCTGAAGGAAGTTCTCTCTCCCCAGAATGTGTGCTTTGGGCTATTCTATGCGTAGTATTTATGTGGTACCACAGACAACCAGGCACCGCGTAATTATTACGCCTAGAACAACCCAGTGCACATACTCCGGAGAGAGAGGAACTTTCCTGAGGATGGGCCCTCACATGAGTCCAAAAGCTTGGAAAACGAAATCTCTGCTCCTGGTGACCGACCCAGATTGGATCTTGCAACATTATCCTGAGACAGGTGGATTTGCCTTCATTAATGGACTTTCTTAGCTCAATACCTGAATCTCTGCAGTGCATTGCCTCTAATTATCCTGCGTAATCCGGCCTAAAGGGTTATTTACTTATATGTCTGTCTGTTCATCCAACCCTCCTTTTTAATTCGCTCAGTCTCTCTCTCTCCACGCAATATCTTTCATCTCTAGCTATCATCTGACATCAACTGGGAGTCAAACTCTGCACCAAGTGGAAGATCAAACAGATTCCTGACAAAGCTAGCAGACAACTTTGTCTCCCAAAAAGTAGAGAAGGGAACTAGGGGATTAGCCATATTGGATCTAATCCTCACTAACAGAGGTGAAATGATAGGAGGTGTCGAAGCCACAGGAACCTTGGGGGGAAGTGATCATGCAATATTAGAATTCAACATTCTGGAAGCACAAGCAACAGAATACAGTCAAACTAGAGACTTTAAGAGAGCCAATGTCAATAAACTTAGAGAGAACTTGGGAAGGCTTCCACGGATGAGAATCCTCAGGGGGAAAACAACTCAAGAAGCTTGGGAAATTTTGAAAAGTGAGTTAATAAAAGCCCAGTCTAGCACAATACCAACAAACAAGAAAAATAACAGCTCTCAAAAGAAGCCAGCGTGGAAACCTTGATCCTGAATTGTGCCAAGCCATCCAAGCTGGCTTTATAACCACTACACTTTCTTTCCCTAAAATATATGTGCCAAAATTTACTGTCGTTACTACTGCTATTGTTATGGCAGGACTGAAATACCGAAGCATAAAATTGGTGGGTTTTTTCCCCCCCTTCATATTTTCCTTCAGATCATTACACATGTCGCATCAATCGTCACATCGGATTGAGCTTTGAAATAGCTTGTGTACTAAGTCTAAAAGATCCCGTACAGTTCATAAACCAACAATGTGGAGCAACATTTTGAAGTTGCTGCTCAATCTTGAAAATCATCTTCTTTGCTACAGATGAGGTTTAATAAGAAAAAAAGAATCCCTACAGTTAAAAAGACTATTTAAGAAGCAAAAGGAAGGAATATAAAGTTGACTTGTTTGATCAGGACTAAAATAAGAAGGACTTTTATAAAGTTCTGGAATCCCTTGATTATCTTTTAGCCAACATCTGGAGAGAAGTGACAATGTTTTGGGGGGTTGTGAATTGTTGGGGATACTCAGGGAAGAAGGGAACCATGCATGTAACTTCACGGGGATGGGAACCATTAATTTGCCTGTGATTATTGGCAAGAAGATTGGGAATTGCTTATTTAAATATTCTTTTTTTGGTCTCCTCCTCCTTTTCTTTCTCCTCCTTTCCCTCCTTCTCTTTCTCCTTTTATTCCTTCTCCTTTTCCTCCTTTTCCTTTCTCCTCTCCTCTCCCCTCCTCCTCTCTCATTTTCTTTCTTCCACTGTACATTTATTTTTCTTTTCTCTCTTCTCTCTGATTTCAATTTGTATTACTTTCTAAATGATAAAACTCTTTAATAAAAAGTATATTTTTATAAAAGAGAGATCATATATGTGTGTGTGTGTGTGTGTGTGTGTGTGTAAATTTTAAATTGCTAACAAAGAATTAAGGGAGACTGATATGCATTTCAAACTTATTAGTTTTCATCAGTCATACCCTTCCGAGATTCCAACCTGGGCTGATTACACATTAGGCAGTTGTTTTCACCTCTAAGCCACAGGCTCTCTCTCGCTTTGTTAGCTGAGAAGCAAGGGGAGATATGTGTCAAATGCTTGTTAACTATTTTTAGATTACCTTGCTAGGCCCCAAACATGGGACAAATCTTTATTTCCTGTGTCAGCCTAACCTGAAGGCCATCGACAGGCAGTAGTCACACTGGTGACAGCTCATATTTGTGTAAATTTTAAATTGCTAACAAAGAATTAAGGGAGACTGATATGCATTTCAAACTTATTAGTTTTCATCAGTCAGCCATACCCTTCTGAGATTCGAACCTGGGCTGATTACACATTAGTCATTTGACACATATCTCCCCTTGCTTCTCAGCTAACAAAGCGAGAGAGAGCCTGTGGCTTAGAGGTGAAAACAACTGCCTAATGTGTAATCAGTTCAGGTTCGAATCTCAGAAGGGTATGCCTGACTGATGAAAACTAATAAGTTTGAAATGCACATCAGTCTCCCTTAATTCTTTGTTAGCAATTTAAAATTTACACAAATATGAGCTGTCACCGGTGTGACTACTGCCTGTCGATGGCCTTCAGGTTAGGCTGACACAGGAAATAAAGATTTGTCCCATGTTTGCGGCCTAGCAAGGTAATCTAATATATATATATATATATATATATATATATATTAGTTCTACGCAGGGAAAAACCCGAATAACCAAAGATCCATATATATATATATATGGATCTTTGGTCATTCGGGTTTTTCCCCCACATATAATTGTAAGAAACGTTGCTCTTACACCTTCAATTCTACGTGGGGAAAAACCCGAATGACCAAAGATCCACATACAAACACCCACGAAAACCTCAGAAAACATATCTAGGGGCCAGTGCTCATCTCCGTTTCAAAGCCGAATAGCCAGCGCTTGTCCGAGGACGTCTCCGTGGTCATGTGGCCGGCATGTCTAGACGCCAAAGGCGCATGGAACGCTGTTACCTTCCCACCGGAGTGGTCCCTATTTTTCTACTTGCATTTTTACGTGCTTTCGGACTGCTAGGTTGGCAGAAGCTGGGACGCGTAACAGGTGCGTTCACTCTGTTATGCGGCGCTCGGGATTCGACCCGCCAAACTGCCGACCTTCTGATCGACAAGCTTAAATATATAGTATAACAAGAGTTGGAAGGGACCTTGGAGGTCTTCCAGTTCAACCCCAACATTGCTTGTCGGAAGGTCACAGAAGTTGATCCCATGACCCCGGGACACTGCAACTGTCATATAGATACACGCCAGTTGACAAGTGTTCAAATTTTGATCACGTGATTCTGGGGAATGCTACAATGGTCATAAGTGTGAAAAACGGTCACCAGTCCCTTTTAGTGACTTCAGGGACTCTGTAACTTCAAACGGTCACTAAATGAAGCCTTGTAAGTTGAAGACTACCTGTATCCCTGGTGTGTATGCGTGTGTGCGTGCATGCGCATACAAACAAGGGTGTGTGGGGCGGAGACTCCTCCGTTTAGGATGCTCACATGTGTCTGAGGAGGGATGCATTGTAGCCCCACCAATTGCAAGGGGAGAAGCAACCTAGAACTAAGGAGAAACTTCTTGAGAGTTAGAACAACTAACCAGTGGAACTACCTGCCTCCAGAAGCGGTGAATGCTCGCAACACTGGAGGTTTTAAGAAGAGACTGGCCAGCCATTTGTCTGAAATGGTATAGGGTTTCCTGCCTGAGCAGGGGGTTGGACTAGATGACCTCCAAGGTCCCTCCCAACTCTGTTATTCTGTTACTCTGAATAGCTTCCCTCCAGAGGTGGTGGGTGATCCATCCCTGGAACTTTTAAAGAAGAGACCAGACAGGCACTTGTCTGGAACGGCGCACCTAGTCCTTGACTGACCACGATTCATTTAGTGACCCTTCAAAGTTACGACGACAGTGAAAAAAGTGACTTATGACGAGCCTTTTTCACAGTTACGACCTTTGCAGCCTCCCCGCGGTCGGGTGATCCAAATTCTGCTTCCTATTTATGACGGTTGCAGCGTCCCCCTGGTGGTGGTGGTGTCACGCGATCCCCTTTTGCGACCTTCTGACAAGCAAAGTCAAGGAGGGAAGCCTGATTCCCTTAACAACCGCGTTGCCGACTTACCAACGATTCGCTGAACGACCGAGGCCAGAAAAGTCGTAAAAATGGAGCCAAACCCGCTTCAACGAACCTCTCGCTTTCCCGACGGAAACTTCCGGCTCAACCGTGGCGGGTAAGTCCAGGACTTACCTCCCGAGGGTCTCCTGCCAGAGCAGGGGGTTGGACTAGAAGACCTCCAGGGTTCCCCCCCCCCCCCCCGCTGGCTCTTTTTCTCATACTCTGTTATTCGACAGTCTTCCGGGCAAGCAGACAAGGTAAATAATGTGAAATTTTGGCATGGAACAGAGGATGAAACACACCCAGTCCATCCCGCTCCACCCACCTCCTGGCTATAAAATCTATACACACACACACACACACACACACACATACCCCAGTCGAAATCCGTGCACTCCGGAGGATTTGAACTCGTCAGAAGTCAGGATGTATTCCCAGCCCTCTCGCCAAGAGACAAATCTATGAGAAATAGTTTTTGCTCACCCACTCGCTTCCTTGGGTGACTTAATTCTCTAGCCCCCCCACCCCACCCCGGGTCTCCCTCCCTCCCCCCCCTCCCTTTGACTGCTGCTGGTCAGCAAGTCCAGCCCATTCCCACCCAGCTCCCGAAGGACAAACTTCCCACAGATGGAGGCAGCTGGAGCATCTGGAAGGGAAGAAGAGTAGAAAGTTGTGGAGAAGCACCAAACCAACGGCGAAGGCACCAAACAAATCTCCATCCGCAAAATTAGGTGGGTACCGAGAGATTGGATCCCTCTGGAGGCCAGGCCGGTGAGATGGGGAGGGGGGCATGCATGTGTCTGTGTGTCTGTGTTGTGTGTGTGTTTTTTTTTTCCAGGGGAGAGAAAAAAAATGTAACCCAGATGCTGCTGGAACGTGTTTTTTTTTTAAAAGAAACCTCTGCCCGATCTTTTTGATCTTGGGAATTGCAGGGAGTAAATGAGATAGCTGTTCTTTTTTCTTTCTTTCTTTCTTTCTTTCTTTCTTTCTTTCTTTCTTTCTTTCTTTCTTTCTTTCTTTCTTTCTTTCTTTCTTTCTTTCTTTTTCTTTCTTCCTTCCTTTCTCTCCCTCTCTCTCTCTCTCTCTTTCTTTCTTTCTTTTCTTCCTTCCTTCCTTCCTTCCTTCCTTCCTCTCCCTCTCTCTTTCTCTCCCTTCCTTCCTTCCTTCCTTCCTTCCTTCCTTCCTTCCTCTACCTCTCTCTCTCTCTCTCTCCCTTTCTTCCTTCCTTCCTTCCTTCCTTCCTTCCTTCCTTCCTTCCTTCCTTCCTTCCTTCCTTCCTTCCCCTCTCTCTTTCTCTCTCTCTCTCTCTCTCTCTTTCTTTCTTTCTTTCTTTCTTTCTTCCTTCCTTCCTTCCTTCCTTCCTTCCTTCCTTCCTTCCTTCCCTTCCTCTCCCTCTCCCTCTCCCTCTCCCTCTCCCTCTCTCTTTCTCTCTTCCTTCCTTCCTTCCTTCCTTCCTTCCTTCCTTCCTTCCTTCCTTCCTTCCTTCCTTCCTTCCTTCCTTCCTTCTTTCCTTCCTTCTTTCCTTCCTTTCTCTACCCCCCCTCTCTCTCTCTTTCTTTCTTTCTTTCATCTTATCGGAAGGAAAAAGGCTGGTGGTGGGAACTGGGGCAGGATAAGGGTAGAAATCAGGCTGTTTGGGAAACTCATTTTTCTTCCCCCGGCCCCATCCCAGTGTGGTAATGAGGCACACGCTGCCTTCCTGTCTCTCGTGAGTAAGTCCCATTCAGTTGCTGGAGTTGGTGCGTTGATTCCGGGATAGTTGTTTAGGATCTCTTTGCACGTTTCTCCCCTTCTTTGAGAACGTGGAATCTGTGAAGGACCTCGGAGGTCATCTAGTCCAACCTTCTGCTCAAGGCAGGGGACCTTACTTATCCCATCAAGTGGTCGTCCAGTCTATTTTTTGAAAACTTCCAGTGATGGAGCATCCACAACTCCGGAAGGCAATTTGTCCATGAATTAATTCTTCTCGCTGTCAGAAAATTTTTCTTTCATTCTAGGGTAGATTTCCCTTTAATGATCGATCCGTTGCTTCTTCTCCTGTCCTCGCTTTCTTTGGAAAACATGTCAGTCTCCGTTCTCTATGACAGCCCCTCAACTAATGGAAGACAAGGTTCATGTCCCCCCTTTAAGGGGCTGTCCTTTTATTCAGGACCCTCCCTGATAAATGGGTCCCACGGAATACAATGGGGCTTAGCTTATAAGTAACTGCACCATTGAACTTATAAGTATCTTAAGTAGCGTATAAGTATCGCACCATTGAACTATCGCACCATTGCACTCATTTCTCATGCTAGTAAAGTTATGCTTAAAATTCTACAAGCTAGACTCCAGCAGTATGTGGATCGAGAACTACCAGAAGTACAGGCAGGATTTCGAAGAGGCAGAGGAACTAGAGATCAAATTGCTAACACACGCTGGATCATGGAGAAAGCTAGGGAGTTCCAGAAAAACATCTACTTCTGCTTCATTGACTATGCTAAAGCCTTTGATTGTGTGGATCATAACAAACTGTGGCAAGTCCTTAAAGAGATGGGCATACCAGACCATCTTATTTGTCTCTTGAGAAACCTATATGCAGGCCAAGAAGCAACAGTGAGAACTGGACATGGAACCACTGATTGGTTCAAAATTGGGAAAGGAGTCCGGCAAGGCTGTATACTGTCGCCTTGCCTATTTAACTTATATGCAGAGCACATCATGAGAAAGGCAGGGCTAGATGAATCAAAAGTTGGAATTAAGATTGCCGGAAGAAATATCAACAACCTAAGATATGCAGATGATACCACTCTAATGGCAGAAAGTGAAGAGGAACTAAAGAGCCTCTTGTTGCGAGTGAAGAAGGAGAGTGCAAAACTTGGGTTGAAACTAAACATTAAGAAAACCAAGATCACGGCATCCGGCCCTCTCAATTCCTGGCAAATAGATGGGGAAGAAATGGAGGTAGTGACAGATTTTATTTTCCTGGGCTCCAAGATCACTGCAGATGGGGACTGCAGCCAAGAAATTAAAAGACGCTTGCTCATGGGGAGGAAAGCCATGGCAAATCTAGACAGCACACTAAAAAGCAGAGACATCACCCTGTCCACAAAAGTGCGTATAGTCAAGGCTATGGTCTTCCCAGTTGCAATGTATGGCAGTGAAAGCTGGACCATAAGAAAGGCCGAGCGCCAAAGAATGGAGGCCTTTGAACTCTGGTGCTGGAGGAGACTCCTGCGAGTCCCTTGGACTGCGAGGCGATCAAACCGGTCGGTCCTAGAGGAGATCAACCCTGACTGCTCTTTAGAAGGCCAGATCCTGAAGCTGAAACTCAAATCCTTTGGCCACCTAATGAGAAGGAAGAACTCACTGGAGAAGAGCCTAATGCTGGGAAAGGTTGAGGGCAAGGGAAGAAGGGGACGACAGAGAATGAGGTGGCTGGATGGAGTCACTGAAGCAGTAGGCGTGAGCTTAAATGGACTCCAGAAGATGGTAGATGACAGGAAGGCCTGGAGGAACGTTGTCCATGGGGTCGCGATGGGTCGGACACGACTTCGCAACTAACAACAACAACAACAACTGCCTAAAGGAGCCAGGCAGGAAAGTCAGTGTAGAATTAGAATTAGAATAACAAGAGTTGGAAGGGACCTTGCAGGTCATCTAGTCCAACCCCACCCCACCACCCAGCACAAGCAGGAGACACCCCCCCCCACACCATTTCTGACAGATGGCAGTCCAGTCTCTTCTTAAAAGCTTCCAAGGATGAAGCTCCCACAACTTCTAAAGGCAACTCCTGTTCGGTTGATTGATTGTTCTCACCGTCAGGAAATTTCTCCCTTGTTTCTAGGTTGAATCTGTACTATTAGCAGAGCGGACGCTGAATGTCTTCTATAGGTGATGGAAAGTAGACAGCAGTCTAAACTGGGTTCAGAATAAAATAGTATAGTATAGTATAATTCAGGAGTTTCCAAGTCTTGGCAACTTTAAGACTTGTGGACTTCAACCCCCAGAATTCCTCAGCTAGCTGGCTCTGGTATTCTGGGAGTTGAAGTCCCCAAGTCATGAAGGGGCCATAGATTCCCCCACGCTGGCTGAGGAATTCTGGGAGTTGAAGTCCCCAAGTCATGAAGGGGCCATAGATTCCCCCACGCTGGCTGAGGAATTCTGGGAGTTGAAGTCCCCAAGTCATGAAGGGGCCATAGATTCCCCCATGCTGGCTGAGGAATTCTGGGAGTTGAAGTCCACAAGTCATGAAGGGGCCATAGTTCCCCCCATGCTGGCTCAGGAATTCTGGGAGTTGAAGTCCGCAAGTCATGAAGGGGCCATAGATTCCCCCATGCTGCCTGAGGAATTCTGGGAGTTGAAGTGCCCAAGTCATGAAGGGGCCATAGATTCCCCCATGCTGGCTGAGGAATTCTGGGAGTTGAAGTCCACAAGTCATGAAGGGGCCATAGTTCCCCCATGCTGGCTGAGGAATTCTGGGAATTGAAGTCCACAAGTCATGAAGGGGCCATATTTCCCCCATGCTGGCTCAGGAATTTTTTTTTTTAATCCCATTTATATCCCGCCCTTCTCCGAAGACTCAGGGCGGCTTACAATCTAAGAAGCACAAATCAATGTGCTTAGCAAATCTGGGAGTTGAAGTCCACCAGTCATGAAGGGGCCATATTTCCCCCATGCTGGCTCAGGAATTCTGGGAGTTGAAGTCCACAAGTCATGAAGGGGCCATAGTTCCCCCATGCTGGCTCAGGAATTCTGGGAGTTGAAGTCCGCGAGTCATGAAGGGGCCATAGTTCCCCCATGCTGGCTCAGGAATTCTGGGAGTTGAAGTCCACGAGTCATGAAGGGGCCATAGTTCCCCCATGCTGGCTCAGGAATTCTGGGAGTTGAAGTCCGCGAGTCATGAAGGGGCCATAGTTCCCCCATGCTGGCTCAGGAATTCTGGGAGTTGAAGTCCACGAGTCATGAAAGGGCCATATATCCCCCATGCTGGCTCAGGAATTCTGGGAGTTGAAGTCCACAAGTCATAAATTGCCAAGTTTGGACATTCCTGGTGTACAGGTGGTCCTCGACGTATGACCACAATCAAGCCCAAAGTTTACATTGTTAAGTAAGACATTGGTTAAGTGAGTTTTGCCCCATTTTACGACCTTCCTTGCCACAGTTGTTAAGTGAATCAGTGCAGTTATTAAGTTAGTAACACAGGTTGTTAAGTGAATCTGGCTTCCCCCATTGGCTCTGCTTGTCACAAGGTCGCAAAAGGGGATCACATGACCTTGGACGCTGCAACCGTCGTAAGTACATGCCAGTTGCCAAGCCTCTGAATTTTGATCACATGACCACAGGGATGCTGCAACGGTCGTAAGTGTGAAAAGTGGTCATAAGTCACTTTTTTAAAGTGCCGTTGTAACTATGAACGGTTACTAAACGAATTGTTGCAAACCAAGGGCTATCTCTAGTTTGAGGGACTTGACCCTCTGTTGCTAACTTAACAACTGCAGCGATTCACTTAACAGCTGTGGCAAGAAAAGGTCGTTAAGTGGGGTAAAAGCTCACTTAAGGACTGTCTCGCTTCGCCATGGACGTTTGGGGCTCAGTTGCGGTTGAGGACGATCTGCAAGTGAGGCTTGCAAGGTGCAAAGCATGAGTTCTTACCCTACGGAATAATTCTGTAGGGATTAACAGAAAACCACACAGGTTTCCTTTCAGCTCAATTGTAGGGGGGTGGGGGGAAGAAAAAAATATATCAGAATTTAGGATTATATAACTGATGGATATTTGCACTGCCCAAGCTTTTAAAACAGAGCAATGCATCATGTTGCAAGGCTGAAGTAATTATGCAAAGAATCAGAATCAGAATAGAGCTGGAAGGGACCTTGGAGGTCATCTAGTCCAACCCCCTGCTGAAGCAGGAAACCCTATACCATTTCGGACAAATGGCCGTCCAGTCTCTTCTTAAAAACTTCCAGTGTTGGAGCATTCACCGCTTCTGGAGGCAGGTTGTTCCACTGGTTAGTTGTTCTAACTGTCAGGAAGTTTCTCCTTAGTTCCAGGTTTAAAGTTTAAAGTTTAAAGTTTATTATATTTGTATACCGCCCTTCTCCCGAAGGACTCAGGGCGGTGAACAGGGCATATATAAAAATACAAAATTACAAAAATTAAAAGAGAATTAAACACGAGCCCAAACTAAAAACAGTAGAAAAATGTAAAAAATCCCCAATAAAAAACCCCAACGCATCCCCCGTCAGGCCAGGCCGGCTTGTTCGAATAGGTAGGTCTTCAAGTCGCATCGGAAGGAGCAAAGGTCAGGTGCCATCCGGAGCTCAACTGGCAGCTGATTCCATAATGCCGGAGCGCCCACAGAGAAGGCCCTCCCCCTGGGGGCCACCAGCCGGCATTCTCTGACTGGTGGCACCCTGAGGAGGCCCTCTCTGTGGGAGCGCACAGGGCGGAGGGAAGTTGATGCCGGCAGCAGGTGGTCCCTGAGGTACTCCGGACCCATGCCATGTAGGGCTTTAAAAACCATTACCAAAACCTTGAACCTCACCCGGAAGACAACTGGGAGCCAATGCAGCTCACGGAGCAGAGGTGTAACATGGGAGTATCGGGAGACTCCCAACACGACTCTCACGGCTGCATTCTGTACCAGTTGGAGCCTCCGAGTGGTCCTCAAGGGCAGCCCCATGTAGAGAGCGTTGCAGTAGTCCAGACGAGAGGTCACAAGCGCATGAGTGACCGTACACAGGGCATCCCGGTCTAGATAGGGCCGCAACTGGCGCACCAGGCGAACCTGGGCGAAAGCCCCCCTAGTCACAGCCACTATATGATCTTCCAAAGTGAATCTAGGACTCCCAAGTTGCGAGCCCTATCTACGGGGGGTAAAAACTCACCCCCCATTGAAAGAAGTGGAATATTCTGAATATCCCGGGATGCTGGTATGCACAGCCTCTCAGTCTTGTCGGGGTTGAGTTGAAGTCTGTTCCTCCCCATCCAGACCCGAACCGCCTCCAGGCAACGGGACATCACGTCGAGGGCATCACTGGGGTGGTTTGGGGTCAAAAGAAAAAGCTGGGTATCATCAGCGTACTGATGATACCCAACTCCAAAACCACGAATGATCTCACCCAGCGGTTTCATGTAGATGTTGAACAGGAGAGGCGAGAGGACCGACCCCTGAGGAACTCCACAAACGAGAGACCTCGGGGTCGACCTCTGCCCTCCTGCCAACACCGACTGCGAGCGTCCCAGGAGATAGGAGGAGAACCACTGAAGAACCGTGCCTCCCACTCCCAATCCCCTGAGGCGCCGCAGCAGGATACCATGGTCGATGGTATTGAAAGCCGCCGAGAGGTCTAATAGGACTAGGACAGAGGAATGTCCCCTGTCCCGAGCCCTCCAGAGATCATTCACCAGAGCGACCAATGTCGTCTCCGTGCTGTACCCGGGCCTGAAACCCGATTGGTGCGGGTCTAGATAATCCGCTTCATCCAGGACCAGAGGGAGCTGATGCGCCACCACACTCTCAACAACCTTCGCAAGAAAGCAAAGGTTGGAGACCGGACGAAAGTTATTTAACACAGCTGGGTCCAAAGCAGGCTTCTTGAGGAGAGGTCTCACCACCGCCTCCTTCAAGACGGTGGGGAAATAGCCCTCACTCAAAGAAGCAGATATAACCACCTGGAACCAGCCTCATGTCCCCTCCCGAGCTGCATATACCAGCAAGGAAGGGCACGGGTCCAATAAACATGTGGTGGTGCTCAGCCTCCCCATGATCCTGTCCACTTCCTCAGGCGTCACAGAATCAAACTCCTCCCAGATAACATCGACAAGACTGCCCGTGTCCTGATCGTCAGACTCTGCCCAGCTGGAGTCCAGACCGGTCCGAATCCGAGCGATTTTATCCGACAGATATTGCTTCTCTCCTTGACTAGTTTCCATCCGTTGCTTCTTCTCCTGCCTTCTGGTGCTTTGAAGAATAGCTTGGCTCCCTCTTCTTGGTGGCAACATCTCAAATACTTAGAACGCTGCTATCATGGCCCCCCCATTCCTCCTTTCCTCTACTGTAGACTAGCCGAACCCAAATCCTGCAACCGTTCTTCATACGTTTTAGTCTCCAGGCCTTTAATCCTCTTAGTCGCTCTTCTCTGCACTTTTTCCAAACTCTCACCATCTTTTCTGTGATGTGGTGACCAAAACTGGACGCCGTATATTCCAGGTGTGGCCTTACTAAGGCTTTATAAAGCGGTGCTAAGACTTCACGTGATTTTGATTCGCCGCCTCTGTTTATACAACCCAGGATTATGTTAGCTTTTTTGGCTGCTGCCGCACACGGCGGGCTCATGTTTAAAGGGTCGTCCAGATCACTTAAGAGTTGCATATCTGCAAATTGAGCCAGTCAAAACAAAAACAAACAGAAATATACTTCAAGTACATAATTAACTAAAAGCAGACTTTTGTGCTGCATTTTTTTTGGATAAACATTGACTTTTATTTCATAAAGGGCTTACCAGTAATTGAAAATACATCTTAAGAAAGGACTTGCAAAAAACCAATTCTTTCATCTGAATTACCCACTTACAGGTGGGCCTCAACTTACAGCCATTTTTTTCAGACACAATTTAAAGTTGCAACGGCACTGGAAAAAAAGCGATTTACAAGCAGTCCTTGCGCTTACGACCACTGCCGCATCCCTACAGTCACCGGATCAAAATTTGGGCGCTAAAATACCAGCACGTATTTTACGACGGTTGCAGCATCCGGGGGTCATGTGGCCACTATTTGCAACCTTCCCAGATGGCCTCCGACAAGCCACATCAATGGGGGAAGCCAGTTTTGCTTAATGACCAATGATTCACTTAACGTCCCTGGCAAAAATGGTCATAAAATTAGGTGCGGCTGGCTCCAACATCCGCCTTGATTAGCAATAGCAATTTTTAGTCCCAATTATGGTTGGAAATGGAAGACGGTCTGTTGATCAAAGCATCGTCACAGTAGAGTCGATTTTAGCTTTAGGCAGCCTGAGCTGGGAACCTGAAGGAAAAACTGAGTATCTGCGTAGTTGTGTGAGAGACAGGTTGCCTGCAAACCTGGGCTGGGAATCCCATGCTGGTTCTCATGACTGAGGACTAGAGCCATGTCCTGTCCTGGGCTGAACTAAGACATCAACCTGAGCCCAAGCAAGATGCCAACTTCTTCCAATCTTGAAATAGGTAGAAATGTCCTATGAAGTAATGGATAAACCAGCCTCTGGGAATCATGGGGGATATACAAGCTCCCCTCCCTTCTAGAACTGATGATGTTACCTAGTGGGGTGATGTAACGTCTGCAAGAAAACAACCAACTCAGAGAGCACCAAGGACCCCACAGTCGTCCTCCTCCTCCTCCTCCTCCTCCTCCTCCTCCTCCTCCTCCTCCTCCTCTCCTTCTAGACTGATGATGTTACCTAGCTTGGTCATGAAATGTCTGCAAGAAAACAGTCAAGCTTAGAGAGCGCCAAGGACCCCACAGTCCTCCTCCTCCTCCTCCTCTCCCCCCCTTTTCCACAAAGCCCCCTCCCTTCTAGCACTGATGATGTTACCTAGTTGGGACATGTAACGTCTGCAAGAAAACAGCCAAGCTCAGAGAGCGCCAAGGACCCCCAGACTACAGTTGCTGTCAGTAACCTGGCTATTAAATGAATCTGGCTCCTCCACTTATTGTGTTTGTCAGAAGATCACAAAAGAGGGTGGTGGTGGTGGGGGGGGGAAATCACACACTCCCAGGTCACTGTGACCATCATAAATACACACCAGTTGCAAAAATGTCCAAATTTTAATCTTGTGACCATGGGGATGCTACAACTGTCATTAAGTGAGAAAAAAAATGAGTTCACTTTTTTTCCGGCGCTGTTGTGACTTCCAATGGCTGCTAAGCAAACGTTTGTAAGTCGAGGACTACCTGTGCAGCTTTATTTATTTATTTATCCATTCGTGCCATAACTTTTCATCCCCTTAACCAAAGCAAGGTCCCACCAAATACGGCTAAATCAATTCCCGAAGTCCTCCTGGCAGGTTAAATTCGCTGAGCCGCTTGGAATTTCTGCCCTCGATCCATTATTTGCTCCCAATGGGGTCTTTTGCAGCAGGAGCAGAGCGACAAGGGGGAAAGCCATCTCCTTGCCCAGGGGTAGGCAACCTTGGCTCTTTCATGACTTGC
>NC_139514.1:3881469-3891469 GCF_947247035.1 Vipera ursinii
ATCCATGGGTATAGATGTAGTCCTCGACGTACGACCACAACTGAGCCCAAACTTTCCGTTGCTAAGCGAGACAGCCGTTAAGTGAGTTTTGCCCCATTTTACCGCCTTGTCAAGCGAATCACTGCGGTTGTTAAGGCAGCAACGCGGCGGTTAAGTGGATCTGGCTCCCCCCATTGACTTTGCTTGTCAGACGGTCGCAAAACGGGATCACGGGATCCCTCCTGGGACTAAAACTGTCATAAGTAGGAACTAGTTGTCAAGGGTACCGAATTTTGACCACGTGACCATCTGGATGCTGCAATGGTTATGTGGAGATTCTCAGCCATACAGGTCAAGGTTGTCCCCAAAGGTGCTTTTTCAGAGGCAATTGGATTTTCTTGTTTTTAGACATTTTGCTTCTCATCCAAGAAGCTTCTTCAGGTTCTGACTGAATGGTGGGGAGTGGAAGGATTTATACTCCTTGCAGACAGCAGGTCATTTGCCTCCTTTTAGAGAGTCGTTGAGGCCACTTGGAGTTGGAGGGACCCAGGGCGAAAAAACATCCTGTAGCCAAGAAGGCTCCACGCCTATTTGCACCACTCAGGTGATCCTGAGGAGGCAGGTAAAGCTCCAAGTGGCCTCAATGACTCTCTAAAAGGAGGCAAATGTCCACCATCCAGTCAGAACCTGAAGAAGCTTCTTGGGTGAGAAGCGAAAGGTCTTCAAAGAAAAACAAGGAAGTCCAGTTGCCTCATTGAAAAAGCACCTTTGGGACGATAATGGTTGTAAGTTGTAATATTGTAATATTCTGGACTGAGAATATTAACTGGGGTTTTAATTGTATCTTAATTGTTATTGGGGTTTTTTAGTTTCGAGGCTAGTTTAATTATTTTAATTGTTTTTAATCTATGTAATTTGTTGTACTGTTTTAAAAAAAACCTTATGAACCGCCCTGAGTCCTACGGGAGAAGGGCGGTATATAAGTTTAATAAAATAAAAAATAAAATAAAATAAAATAAAGTGTGAAAACTGGTTGTAAGTCACTTTTTTCAGTGCCACTGTAACCTCGAGCGGTCATTAAACAAATAGTCCTAAGTGGAGGACCGACTGTGTTACAGAGCTTTTTGGGCACTGCCATGACAATCTCATTAACCTAGGAGCCGTCAGAAAAAAAAACAAGATGGCGGCTTCAATTTCAGAGCGGAAGGCTGGCTTTACACCGCTATAAAAAAAGGGGGCGGAGCTTCCACCGCACACTGGCGGTCGCCATCTTGCCTTTTTTGACCTCCTTGCCAGTGCTCCTGATTCATGAATAGCTTTGGCTGTCCAAATTTTTCACTGCCTTCATCTCATTTTCTTGGTATTGAGGATTTTTTTTCCTTTTTTTTCCCCTTTTCCAAAAGCTTCTTTTTAAAAAAAAGACCTAAAGTGGTGGTTGGCAGGTTGAAGGCTGCGTGTAATACTTGGGGTGAATTGTGAAGTTTGCAGCTGAGCTGAAGAAGATATGCCAGGATTTCCGTCGTGCGTTTTAAACACAGGTTTTGAGCTGTTTCTAAAACAGCTTAATAGCTTAGAAAATAGCTATTTCTAAAAGCCATGTCCTGATTTCAAAATACCAGATTTTCCCTCTGCAAAATGCCACTGTTTTGTTGTTGTTGTTGTTGAGTAGGCTACCAAAAACTGGTTGACAATGAAATATCAGAATAACAGAATAACATAGTTGGAAGGGACCCTAGAGGTCTTCTAGTCCAACTCCTTGCACGGACAAATGGCTGTCTAGTCTCTTCTTTACAACTTCCAGTATTGGAACATTCACAACTTCTAGAGGCAGGTTGCTCCACTGATTAATTGTTCTAACTGTCAGTGAATTTCTTCTTAGTACTAGGTTGCTTCTCTCTTTGGTTAGTTTCTATCTGTTGCTTCTTGTCTTAGGTGCGTTGGAGAATAGCTTGACTCCCTCTTCTTTGGGGCAGTCCTTCAAATATTGGAAGACTGCTATCATGGTACTCCCAGTCCTTCTTTTCATTAAACCAGGGGTAGGCAACCTCGGCTCTTTTATGACTCATGGACTTCAACTCCCAGAATTCCTGAGTCAGCATAGCTGACTCAGAAATTCTGGGAGTTGAAGTCCATGAGTCATAAAAGAGCCGAGGTTGCCTACCTGTGCATTAAACTAAACATTTATTTATTTATTTATTTATTTATTTATTTATTTATTTATTTATTTATTTATTTATTTATTTATTAAATTTTTATACCGCCCTTCTCCCGAAGGACTCAGGGCGGTGTACAGGGCAATAAATATTAAAAAACAAAGTACAAAAGTTAAAAAAACAATTAAATAATTTATGCCCGATATATACAATAGTTAAAACCATATTAAAAACCCAACCCCAAACCCATCAGACCAGGTCGGACTGCTCAAATAAATAGGTTTTTAGATCCCACCGGAAGGAGCGAAGGTCGGGGGCCATCCGGAGCTCAACCGGTAAACGGTTCCACAGATCCGGCGCGCAGTGGCGTAGGGTGGGTTGTCAGCACCCGGGGAAAGCACCCAGCTGCTTCACTGTCCCTCCCCCAGATAGTCCCTCGCTCTCTCCGCACCGCACGCCTGGCACCCCCCCTCCACAGTGGGCGGCGACCCGGCGGCTCGGATCGGATTCGCACAGCCAGCACTGCAGTGAGAGAGAGTGAGTGAGCCAGGCAGGGGCAGAGAGCTGCGAGTGTGAGCGCGCCCCCCCAGATGTTGCGCCCGGTGCGGCCGGCCCCCCCTGTACTCCCCACGCTACACCACTGCCAGTGCGCCCACAGAGAACGCCCTCCCCCTGGGGGCCACCAGTCGACATTCTCTGATCGGAGGCACCCTGAGGAGGCCCTCTCTGTGGGAGCGCACTGGACGGAGGGAAGTTGATGCCGGCCACAGGTGCTGCCGTAGGTAATCCGGACCCATGCCATGTAGGGCTTTATAGGTCATCACCAGCACCTTGAATCTCACCCGGAGGGCAACCGGCAACCAATGCAGCTCGCGTAGCAAAGGTGTAACATGGGAATATCGGGAGACTCCCAACACAACTCGCGCGGCCGCATTCTGCAGCAGTTGGAGCCTCCGAGTGGTCTTCAAGGGCAGCCCCATGTAGAGAGCATTACAGTAGTCCAAACGAGAGGTCACGAGCGCATGATTGACTGTACGCAAGGCATCCCGGTCCAGATAGGGCCGCAACTGGCGCACCAGGCGAACCTGGGCAAAGGCCCCCCTAGTCACAGCTCCTATATGATCTTCTAAAGAGAGCTGTGAGTCTAGGAGAACCCCCAAGTTGCGCGCCCTATCTACGTGGGGGGCAATAGCTCACCCCCCATAGCAAGAGATGGAGTAATCTTTAAACTACATTAATGGAATAGATTAGAACAATAACTTTATTGTCACTTTGAACGTACACTAAGCAGCATACATTAAAACGAAATCTCGTTGCATTCAGCTCTCAAAGGGTCACCGCCTCCGATACACGCTACATCAATATGACAAAAATAAATAAATACATGCAGAATTATGTATATACCCACATATATTATATGACACAGAGAAACAACACTGTCTAGTTCTGATTATGTAGACATGTGCATGGCAAGAAAAAAAATTAAGATCTGCACAACCAACCGCATAGTGAGAGCCGTGTCTTCAAATATTTTACAATGGTTGTAAAAACAGCTGCATTCACACAACCTGGTTTACAATTTGGCCCGTGAGTTACAACCATCATCTGGATTCATGCCTACCCTATAGTACTAAATCAGGGGTCTTCAAACTTGGCCCTTTTATGACTTGTGGACTTCAACTCCCAGAATTCCTCAGGCAGGCACTCTGGCTGAGGAATTCTGGGAGTTGAAGTCCACAAGTCATGAAGGGGCCATAGTTCCCCCATGCTGGCTCAGGAATTCAGGGAGTTGAAGTCCACAAGTCATAAAAGGGCCATAGTTCCCCCCATGCTGGCTCAGGAATTCTGGGAGTTGAAGTCCACAACTCATGAAGGGGCCAAAGTTCCCCCCATGCTGGCTCAGGAATTCTGGGAGTTGAAGTCCACAGGTCATAAAAGGGCCAAGTTGGAAGACCCCTGTACTAAATCATAAGCTATCTAAATGGCTGTGTTGGCCAACATCCACACCATAAAACAAGCAATGGGGGAGGGTGTGTGTGGCTACAACTAACTTGGTTTAGCATCTGCAAGATTGTTCACTGAAGTGGTTAAGCAAACTCCAGCCAAGAAGTGATGGAAGAGTCTCTGCTAAATCAGAGCTGATGCAATATTTGGATTCAAGCCTTCAGCTTTTGTGCAGTTTTTGCTCTGAGAATCCAGAATCAACAACTTTGCTTCCTATCTTTAGCAAAGAAAGCAACTCATCCGTCCAATATCGCTGCAATGATGCAATCCAGGAAAAGGGAGATAAAGCAGTCAGTTCTTTTGGTCTTATGGGTTAGAGAGCATTTTTCTTGCCTTGCTAACAAGCTGGGGAAGATGGGAGTTGTGATCTAACATCTGGAGGTCCATGAGGCTGGGGGAAGCCTGTGCTTGATTCTGCCTGGAGAGATGTAACAGTCTTTGGTAAAAGATGAATAGCACAGATGGACCTTGACGTATGACCCAAACTTTCTTTTAAAAAAAACATCATTGATTTTTAACATACATTTTAATATTTGGTAAACATTGTGTTGTCTGGGTTAGTATTTAAATGACAATCAATAACAATTAATTTCTATAATTCTATAGTATAATATAATAGTGTAGTATAATAACTTTACTTGATTTCCTCTTCTTCCAATAATATTCTCTTTAGCCAACCTTAAATTAATACAGTCCTTATTTAAATAAATGACAATTAAATAGAAACATTTTTCTCATGTTGCTGCAAATAATAACCACATCAGTATAAAGCTTCTTTTCATTGATCATCTTGATTGCCTTGTCATAAATCCTGTTTATATTCTTATTTAAATTTGCTTTCCCCACAGTATTCAATAGATAGATAGATAGATAGATAGATAGATAGATAGATAGATAGATAGATAGATAGATAGACAGATAAACAGACAGATGATAGATAGATAGATGATATAGACAAACAGATGATAGACCGAAAGACCGAAAGATGATAGAGATGATAGATAGGTAATAGATAGATGATAGATGATAGGTTAATAGATAGACAGAGACAATGAGATAGACAGTGAGACAGATAGACAGACAGATAGACAGACAGATAATAGATAGTCAATGTCAGACAGACAGATAGATGATAGATAGATAGATAGATAGATAGATAGATAGATAGATAGATAGATAGATAGATGATAGATAGATGATAGATAGATAGATAGATAGATAGATAGATAGATAGATAGATAGATAGATAGATAGATAGACAGACAGACAGACAGACAGACGGATAGATGATACATGATATAGACAGATAGGTGATAGGCAGGCAGAGAGAGAGAGAGAGAAAGAGAGAGATCCCAAAATAATCAGTGAACTTCTGTGGGTTAGTGAGCAGAGACGGACGGACAGATGAATAGATGATAGATGATATAGACAGATAGGTGATAGACAGACAGATAGATGAATGAGAAGGGGAGAGGGAAAGGGGGGAGAGGGAAAGGGAGAGAGGGAGGTGGGGGGAGAGATCTCCAGGGTTTATCGTTCCTCCTCTAAAAACCCTGTGCATGGCCACGGATGCCCTCAGTTCCCTGGAAAGGTAAGATAGGCTATCGCTAGCATGCCCCCATTTAAAAATATTTTTTTTTTAAAAAAAACAAAAAACGGAGGGCATGGCATCGCCTAAGTGGGACAGTTCCTGTCGAGCTGCAGTCCCTGTGAACCGGAGACATCCTGTTTCCTTTCTGCATTCCCCTCTGGGAAGGCCCTTCACAGACGTTCCCCCAAGGAGCCCTATCAGTCTCCAAGATCAGAAGCCAGAGCGGGAAGGAATTCTGGACAAACTTAGAAGAGGTTCAGAAGGAACCCGGTGCCAGAAAGGAAAGATCGGCAGTCCTCAGCTTATAACTGTGAACTAGACTGTGTCTGTGTCACATATGGAGTGTGTATGTGTGTATAGGCATGTTTTTTTGCCATGTTTATGTAGTGTATATTGGAGGTGGCTTGAGAGCTGAGTGCAAAACAATTTTGTTTTAATTTATGCTGATTAGTATATAGAACAGAACAGAATAGAATAGAAATTAGAATTGAAGAAAAGAACATAACAGGACAGGATAGGATAGGATAGGATAGGATAGGATAGGACAGGACAGGACAGAACAGAACAGAATAGAAATACAGAATAGAACAGAACAGAACAGAACAGAATAGAATAAGGAAAGAATAGAATAGAATAGAATAGAATAGAATAGAATAGAATAGAATAGAATAGAATAGAATAGAATAGAATAGAATAGAATAGAATAGAATAGAATAGAAATTAGAATTGAAGAATAGAACAAAACATAACAGAACAGTACAGTACAGAACAGAACAGAACAGAACAGAACAGAACAGAATAGAATAGAATAGAATAGAATAAGGAAAGAATAGAATAGAATAGAATAGAATAGAATAGAATAGAATAGAATAGAATAGAATAGAATAGAATAGAATAGAATAGAATAGAAATTAGAATTGAAGAATAGAACAAAACATAACAGAACAGTACAGAACAGAACAGAACAGAATAGAATAGAATAGAATAAGGAAAGAATAGAATAGAATAGAATAGAATAGAATAGAATAGAATAGAATAGAATAGAATAGAATAGAATAGAATAGAATAGAATAGAATAGAAATTAGAATTGAAGAATAGAACAAAACAGGACAGAACAGAACAGAACAGAATAGAGCTGGAAGGGGCCTTGGAGGTCTTCTAGTCCAAACCCCTGTTCAAGCAGGAGGTAAGTGGGGAAGGGTATGCCTCAAAATGCTGAGTGGGGCACTCTATTATCCTGAGTATTTCTTTGGGATTTGAGCAATGCTTTTTTGTCCCTTAGCATTGGGCAACCTCAGTCCATTGCCTTAATTCATTGTGAACTGAGAAAATGGTTAAAGATGTTGTGAGAATACAACCCAGGGACATAGTAGCCTTCATTCTTCTGGCAATGCCTAGATTTGCAACACCAATAAGCCTAGAAGGGGTCACGTTTGAAAGCAGTGATTTTGTTATTAATACAATAGATGTTGAGACTCTGGAAAGAGTGCAGAGAAGAGCAACAAAGATGATTAGGGGACTGGAGGCTAAAACATATGAAGAACGGCTGCAGGAATTGGGTATGTCTAGTCAAACGAAGAGAAGAACTAGGGGAGACATGATAGCAGTGTTCCAGTATCTCAGGGGCTGCCCCAAAGAAGAGGGAGTCAAGCTATCCAAAGCCCCTGAAGGCAGGACAAGAAGCAACAGATGGAAACTCATCAAGGAGAGATTCAACCTGGAACTAAGGAGAAACTTCCTGACTGTTAGAACAATTAACGAAACAACTTGTCTCCAGAAGTTGTGAATGCACCAACACTGGAGGTTTTCAAGAAGAGATTAGACAGCCATTTGTCTGAAATGGCATAGGGTCTTCTGCTTGAGCAGCGGGTTGGACTAGAAGACCTCCAAGGCCCCTTCCAATTCTGTTGTTCTGTTATACTTTGCTCCGCCTACCTCGCAGGGTTGTTGCTGTGCAATTTAAAGGAAGGGGGATTTGCACACGAGCCACCTTGGTACCTGATGGAATGGAGGGTCAGGCTTTCTTCCAGAACTTGTGGGTGCTCCATCACTGGAGGTTTTTAAGAAGAGACTGGACAGCCATTTGTCTGAAATGGCCTAGGGTCTCCTGCCTGAGCAGGGGGTTGGACTAGAAGACCTCCGAGGTCCCTTCCGAGTCTGTCATTCTGTTCATACAGAGGGTTCAATTAGCGAAACACCAGCTTTACACACACCGCACCCCTTGAGTTCAACTCTGGCTGAGAAAACTCTTTTAGCGTATACAGAACTGGTCTGTGAATGTGCTTCTCCGGTGTGAATATCATTCACAATTTTTATTTCCCTCTCTCTCTCTCTTCTTTCCTACAGAGAAACATGGAGGCATTTTGTCAGAAGGTGGGGCTTCGCCAGGTGCCTCCAGAGCTTCACCCAGACGTGTCCAAAATCGACATCTCCGGAAATAAGATTCAAAACATCACCAAGAGGCCCCTGACTTTCTACACGTCTCTCCGGCATTTAGACGTCAGTTCCAACCTGATCGGATTCGTCGAGCCTGGGACCTTTGCGGAGTTGAAGAAGCTGGAGGACCTCAACTTGGCCAACAACCAGCTCTATCTGTTGGCTCAGGAAGACCTGTGGGTTGGGTTACTACCCCAGGTTAGGAGACTGGATTTGTCTCACAACAGTCTCTACAGCGGCATGGCGGAACACTTCATTCACCAGGCACCTTCGCTACGATATCTGTCCTTGGCGGAAAACAGCATTATACACATCTCCCAAAGCATGTTTCAGGGTTCTCCAGAGCTGGTTGAAGTCAACCTGCACAACAACATGATTATGGAGATAGAAGAAGGCGCTTTCGAGGGCCTGACGCGTCTCTCCAAGCTGGATCTCTCCATGAACTCCCTCACTTGCATCGTTGACTTCAACCTCAAGCAGCTGGACCTTCTGGATCTCAGTCGGAACAGCATTGAGTCCTTCCACTCCACCCAGTCGGAGGAGAACTTCAACTTGATCTGGCTTGACCTGAGTGAGAACAAGCTCCTTCACTTCCCGGTTCTCCCTCAAGCAAACAAACTGGCTTATCTGAACCTAACCAAGAACATAATGCAATTTGTCATGGTGGAATCCCAGAGTGACATAGACTATCAGTGGGAGGATGGTCCTCAATATCCCAACAATTCCCACCCTCCCTACTTACCTGCCCTGTTATCCTTGGACCTCAGTTACAATGAGATCCAATCCATCCCAATCCAATTCTTTGACTCCATGTTTTCCCTCCAATTCCTTAATTTAAGCAAAAACTGCCTGAAGATCTTCAAGACAAGCCATCCGCTGGCCTCCTTGTCCGTTCTTGATATTAGCTGCAACTCTTTGAAGGACCTTCAGCTGGACACCGACACCTTGAGTGGTTTGCAGGAGTTCCACCTCCAAGACAACCAGCTTCAGGAGCTGCGTTCAGATATCTTCCAAGCTCTCCCTCATCTCCAGTGGCTCGATCTGAGGAACAACAGGGTCAGCCTCTGTGACTCGCATTCAGGACCAGGAAGGCCCCGATTGTCCCCCAAGGTTCCTCGTGGCTGTGTCTCATTTGCGCAAGTTCCCGAACTTCAATATTTGTACCTTTCTGCCAATCGTTTGAAGAAACTACCCATCTTCAGCTTCTTCAGGACTAACCTCAGGATGCTGGATGTCTCCATGAATTGGGGGCTTCAGATCGAAGCCAAATCACTGGCAGGCTTGGAATTTTCGCTGGAATATTTGGATTTACACGGGAACGGCCTGACCACACTGAATGTGGATTTCCCCCTTTTTCCTCACCTCAGGTATCTTAACTTATCGGACAATCAGCTTAGCTGGTTGCCCACTTGGTCAGAAGATTGCTGTGTCCTTGAAATCTTAGATCTTCAGAACAATAGCTTCAACAGCTTGAAAAATAGCCAGATCCCAGCACTGGAGAAAAACCTACGGAATTTATACTTGGTAGGGAACCCACTCAGTTGTTGTGGGAACATCTGGCTCTCTCAGATGATCCATAAAGCTGTGGTGGAGATCCCAGATCTAGACCTGGTCAAGTGTCAGTTTGCCCGGAGTTTGGGCTTTGAGGAAGAAGAGGTCCACGTGAGTCACGTTAGGCCTGCAGACTGCGAGAGAGAGGACCTCAAGAAAATGAGCGTTTTGATTTTGCTGGCGATCCTGCTGGTCCTCTCGCTGATCGTCATCGGAGTGGGTTTGGTCTGTTGTTATCGGAGACACTTATTTGGGCTCCATTACAAAGTGTAGACCGAGAGGTGT
>NC_139514.1:3896469-3918516 GCF_947247035.1 Vipera ursinii
GAATAGAATAGAATAGAATAGAATAGAATAGAATAGAATAGAATAGAAGATATGAGGATGGTGATGGGAATAGACTAGACTAGACTAGACTAGACTAGACTAGACTAGACTAGACTAGACTAGAATAGAATAGAATAGAATAGAATAGAATAGAATAGAATAGAATAGAATAGAATAGAATAGAATAATAAAGTTGGAAGGGACCCTGGAGGTCATCTAGTCCAATCCCCCTGCTCAGTCCGGAAACCCTATACCATTTAAGACAAATGGCTGTCCAGTCTCTTCTTTTTTTTTATTGAAAAGTTTTAACATACAATTTTCCTTTAAAATCCCCCTCCCCCTCCCTTCACCCCCCCTACCTCTCCCCCCTCCCCCCCTCCCCCCCCGACTTCCCAGAGCTAAATACAAGGTATATATATAAAAAACAATCATAAACAATCATATACTAACAACTGTAAACTCTAAAATCCATCACTCTCTAGCTTATATAGGATAAAACAAGCCTTAGTAATATTAAATATATATAGAAAAACTAAAATAGAAAAAGAAAAAAAGAAAGAAGACTTATTCAAATGCTACATGAAACTTCTTAACCCTATACTTGTTCTGGATAAACTCAATCCATTTTCTCCATTCCATAATATAGCGTTCTTGCGAGTGATCTTTCAAATAGGCCGAAATCTTCGCCATCTCTGCCAGGTCGGAAACCTTTAAAGTCCACTCTTCTATGGTCGGCAGTTCCTCTTTCTTCCAATACTGACCTATCAAAAGTCTTGCTGCCGTAATTAAATGCAACATCAGCTTGATGTCCACAACTGTAGCATCTGTAATTATTCCCAACAAAAAAAGTTGCGGACAAAACTTTATCCTCTGTTTAAAAATCTTCTGCATGTTCCACCAGACTTTTATCCAAAAAGCCTTAACCTTTTTACATGTCCACCATATGTGAAAATATGTTGCATCTTCATCACCGCACCTCCAACATTTAGGCTAATAATTCGGATACATACTTGCAAGCTTTTTAGGATCTAAATGCCATCTGTAAAACATTTTGTAAAAATTCTCTCTTAGATTTTGAGCTTGTGTAAATTTTACGTTCCTCACCCAAATCTTTTCCCACGTGTCCATTGTGATAACTTCCTGGATGTTTTGGGCCCATTTTATCATACAATCCTTAACAAGCTCTGTTTCTGAGTCAATCTCTATCAATGCAAGATATATCCGTTTGATATGTGCTGGACCCTGATTTCTAATTTGCTTTATCAAATTTTCATCAGTCATTGTAAAACCATTTTTCTGGTCTTCTTTCCACCTGGCCCGTAACTGAGTATATTGAAACCAGTTTTGAACAACCTTCTCTTCTCGCAAGAGGCTATATGTCCAGTCTCTTCTTAAAAACCTCCAGGGACGAAGCACCTCTGTGCACTTCAGTTCCCAGAATTCCCCAGCCTGTCACAGGGTTACTAAGCAAACCACGCACTAACTAAGCGAATCCGACTTTCCATATAGATTCTGCTTGTCAGAAGATGGCTGGGAAGACTGCAAATGATTTTCCCATGACCCTGGGACACTGCAACTGTGGTAAATTCATGCCGGTTGCCGAACCTCTGAGTTGCGATCGCACGCGTGACTATGGGGATGCTGCAACGGTCATAAGTGTGAGCATGGGTTATCAATCCCTTCTTTTAGCACTGTCCCAACTTCGAATCTTAATTAAACACATGGTTAAAAGTCAGGGACCACCTATATACAACCAAAATGCAACCCTAAATTTCCAGTATTTAGCCTCCATTCAAACAGCGCTGAAAAAAGTGACCTATGAACGTTTTTCACACTTAACGGCCATTGCCAGCATCCTCACGATGTGATCAGAATTCGGACGCTTGGCAGCTGACTCGTATTTATGACGGTTGCCGCATCCCCAGGGTCACGTGATCCCCTTTGGCCACCTTCCAACCGGGAAACTCAACGGGGAAAGCCAGATTCACTTAAAAGCCACGTTACTCGCTTAACAACGGTGGCGAGCAAGGTCAGACAAAAGGGGGCAAAACCGGCTGAACAACGGCCTTGCTTAGCAATGGAAATTTGGGGCTCAGCTGCAGTCGTAAGTCGAGGACCTCCTGAATGTCCCTTGTCTTGCTTCCTTTGATTTATTGCCCCATCCACCCAGGTCTTTATCATCTCTAAACATTTAAACCATGGGAGGGCTCTCAAAGGGAGCTCTTAAATTAAAGACTGTGCACAGCTAGAAAGCCACCGCAAAGGAGAATTTTTCTGGGAAGGGACTCTTCAGAGTTACCTCCACGGGTGGGTGCTATGTCAGCACCCCGGCCTTGATGACTAAAGAGCACACAAGGTGAACGGTGCAATTTGATATTCCCTTTCATTTTTTTCCCCCCAAAAAAGGAACACCAGATGCTGCTATGCATGAACCAAGAATGAAGAAAGATGAACTTAATGGAACAGGAGCTGCCTTCAGAGGTTTTGGGAGCTTCATCACTGGAAGCTTTCAAGAAGAGACTGGATCGACGTCTGTCAGAAATGGTGTGGGGGTCTCCTGCTTGGGTGGGTGGGGGTTGGACTAGATGACCTAACAAGGTCCCTTCCAACTGTTCTATTCTATTCTATTCTATTCTATTCTATTCTATTCTATTCTATTCTATTCTATTCTATTCTATTCTATTCTATTCTATTCTATTCCATTCCAGTCCATATTTTCTATTCTATTCTATTCTATTCTATTCTATTCTATTCTATTCTATTCTATTCTATTCTATTCTATTCTATTCTATTCTATTCTATTCTATTCTATTCTATTCCAGTCCAGTCCAGTCCAGTCCAGTCCATATTTTCTATTCTATTCTATTCTATTCTATTCTATTCTATTCTATTCTATTCTATTCTATTCTATTCTATTCTATTCTATTCTATTCTATTCTATTCTATTCTATTCTATTCTATTCTATTCTATTCTAGTCCAGTCCATATTTTCTATTCTATTCTATTCTATTCTATTCTATTCTATTCTATTCTATTCTATTCTATTCTATTCTATTCTATTCTATTCTATTCTATTCTATTCTATTCTATTCTATTCTATTCTATTCTGAAAAAAATCATGGTTCGGTCTGAGGGTTTGGTCTATCAGGCTAACCAGTGATCAGAAACAGGAAGATGAATAACAGAATACAATGCTGTCGCTTAGCAACAGAAACCCAGAGTTGGAAGGGACCTTGGAGGTCTTCTAGTCTAACCCCCCAAGCCCACCCCGCTCAAGCAGGGGACCCTAGAGCATTCTGGACAAACGGTTGTCCAATCTCTTCTTCACAAGCTCTAGTGTTGCTGCCAGATGTAGCTTCCAGCTGTTCAATGTGCTATTTCTGACAAGCAGCTACAGGCAACCCTTGACTCACAATCGTTCATTTAGCGACCATTTGAAATTACAACAGCGTTGAAAAAAATGACTTATGACCAAGCCTCACATTTATGACCGTTGCAGCACCCCCTTCGATCAAAATTCAGACTAGCCAGCAGTCTGCAGTTAGTCCTCGTCTTTCGAGCACAGCGGGGCCCATTTCTGTTAAGTGAGATGTTTGTCAAGAGTGCTTTTCCCCATTTTACGACTTCTCTGGCCACCGTTGTTAAGTGAATCACGGCAGTTGTTAAATGAATAACATGGTCATTAAGTGCCTCTGGCTTCCCCATTTGCTTGTCACAGCAGCCCTTCGGACACAGCAACGGTCGTAAGTATGAACCAGTTGCCAAGTATCTGAATTTTCACCACCTTATTATGGTGATGCTCTAAAGGTCGTAACTCTGAAAAAATGCTCCTACGTCACCTTTTTCAGGACTGAGGTAACTTTGAATGGTCACTAAATGAATGGTTGTAAGGCGAGGACGACCTGTATTTTGGAGATAAACCAGATAAATAAATATAGATTCCAACAATGAATGGGAGATATAACTGACATGTAACTAAGATATAACTTAATTCTATAATTCTATGGATTCACTATCTTTCAGTTGCACAGTATATAAATTAATCATGTCAAGTTTTTCTGACCGCAGCCTATATATATACCTCAGGAAACAAATACGGTATATGTGTGTGTATATATATATATATATATATATATATATATATATATATATATATATATATATATATATATATATATGTGTGTGTGTGTGTGTGTGTGTGTGTGTGTGTGTGTGTGTGTGTGTGTGTGTGTGTGTTTTCTGAGGTTTTCGCGGGTGCCTGTATGTGGATCCTTGGTTTTTCGGGTTTTTCCCCGCGTAGAATTAAAGGTGTAGGCGCAACGTTTCGACGGAATCCCATCCGTCATCATCAGGCTTCTGCTGATGATGACGGATGGGAAGCAGAAGCCTGATGATGACGGATGGGATTCCGTCGAAATGTTGCGCCTACACCTTTAATTCTACGCGGGGAAAAACCCGAAAAACCAAGGATCCACACACACATATATATATATATATATATATATATATATATATATATATATATATATATATATATGTCAAATGCTTGTTAACTGTTTAGATTACCTTGCTAGGCCTCAAACATGGGACAAATCTTTATTTCCTGTGTCAGCCTTTAAAAATTTACACACACACACACACACACACACACACACACACACACACACACACACATATATATATACAGCCCACACAAGCTGTTGACGAATTTTTTAAAACCAAAAATGTGAAAACAGCAGAGTGCTTGCGATTCTCTCTCCTTATTGTTGACTTTCATGGTTTCCTGTTGACAATCAGGGAGACTTGAGGTCACTGGAGCATGTGCAGAGAAACACACTTAGCCAAGAAGGGCAGGATGGTCCCATGCGTGCGCATACACACACACACACACACACACACACATCCTTGGCTCTCCAAATACCTCATCTTGACAGATTTGAACACTGGGCACTATCTAACAAAAGGAAATTCAATGGTGAAAATAGTAAGGTTCTACATTTAGGAAAGAAAAACCAAATATACAGGTATAGTATAGGTCTGTGGTGGCGAACCTATGGCACGGGTGCCACAGGTGGCACACAGAGCCCTCTTTGTGGGCACGCGCACCGTCGCCCCAGTCCTAGGCCTTCAGCTGGGTTTTATAAAACTTTTTCGCTTTAGGCCTCCGCCACCATGTACACAAAAAAAGGTTCAATCAATCAATCAATTTCAACTTCTCGCGGGGAAAAAAAATCTAACAAAGTTGGAATTGATTGATTGAACTTTTTAGTCCCACCCAGTCTGCCGTTACCACCGCAGCCACGTCCACCCAATGGGCCATGACCACCCAGTGTACCCTGGCCACCCGGTACCCGATGATACATAAGTGGGTTTTGGGTTGCAGTTTGGGCACTTGGGTCTCTAAAAGGTTAGCCAGTGCTTTTTTTGTAAAAGAAAAAGGTGCCGGAACTTACACATGTCATACAACCCGCCTTGCTTACCCTACAAGGCTCCATCTAAAAAAGGTGCCGGAACTCCGTTCTGAGCATTCTATGAGAAAAAAAGCCCTGAGGTTAGCCATCACTGGTATAGGTGGTACCTTGTTCAATAGTAGTAAACCGTGAGAGGGATCTCGGAGTCCTAGTGGACAATCCCTTAAACATGAGCCAGCCGTGTGCTGCAGCTGCCAAAAAAGCCAACACAGTGCTGGGCTGCATTAACAGAGGGAGAGAATCAAGATCACGTGAAGTGTTGATACCACTTTACAAGACCTTGGTAAGGCCACACTTGGAATGTGGCATCCAGTTTTGGTCACCACGTTGTAGAAAAGATGTTGAGACTCTAGAAAGAGCGCAGAGAAGAGCAACAAAGATGATCAGGGGATTGAAGATGAAACATATGAAGAACGGTTGCAGGAACTGGGCATGTCTAGTTTAATGGGGGGAAAAGGAATAGGGGTGACACGATAGCATCTTCCAATCCCTGAGGGGCAGCAGATAAAGAAGGGGTGGTGGTGTTCAACCTATTCTCCTGAAAGCAGGACAAGAAACAATGGATGGAAACTAATTAAGGAGAGCAGTGGCCTAGAAATAAGGAGAAATTTCCTGAGAGGGAGAACAATCAATCAGTGGAACAACCTGCCTCCAGATGTTGCGGAAGAGACTGGACTGCCATTTGTCTGAAATGGTAAAGGGCAGGGGTAGGCAACCTTGGCTCTTTTATGACTCGTGGACTTCAACTCCCAGAATTCCTGAGCCAGCCATGCTGAGGGAAAAGGGAGAGGTTTCCAAGCTGAGCCATGCTGGCTCAGGAATTCTGGGAGTTGAAGTCTGAAAGGCATGAAGGGGCCATAGTTCCCCCATGCTGACTCAGGAATTCTGGGAGTTGAAGTCCACAAGTCATGAAGGGGCCAAGGTTTTCCACGTGCTGGCTGAGGAATTCTGGGAGTTGAAGTCTGAAAGGCATGAAGGGGCCATAGTTCCCCCATGCTGGCTGAGGAATTCTGGGAGTTGAAGTCCGCAAGTCATGAAGGGGCCAAAGTTTTCCACATGCTGGCTGAGGAATTCTGGGAGTTGAAGTCTGAAAGGCATGAAGGGGCCATAGTTCCCCCATGCTGGCTGAGGAATTCTGGGAGTTGAAGTCCACGAGTCATGAAGGGGCCAAGGTTGCCTACCCCTGGTATAGAGTCCCCTGCTTGAAAAGGTGGTTAGACTAGAAGACCTCCACGGTCCCTCCCCAGAGGCAGTCCAGAAGGAGTCCATGACCAATGCTATCAAAAGTAGCCATGGTGGCACAGTGGTTAAGATGCAGTACTGCAGGCTACTTCTGCTGACTGTCGCCTGCCAGCAGTTTGGCAGTTCGATCCTGACGGGCTCAAGGCCGACTCGGCCTTCCATCCTTCCGAGGACCCAGATTGTTGGGGGGCAAATAGGCTGACTGTGTAAACCACTCAGAGAGGGCTGTAAAGCACTGTGAAGCAATATATAAGTCTAAGTGCTATTGATAGCTCTAACTCTGCTCACTGCCGGGAGTTCGATCCTCACCGGCTCAAGGTTGACTCAGCCTTCCATCCTTCTGAGGTCGGTCAAATGAGGACCCAGATTGTTGGGGGCAAATATGCTGACTCTGTAAACCGCTTAGAGAGGGGCTGTAAAGCACTGTGAAGAGGCATATAAGTCTAAGTGCTATTGATAGTGCTAAAAAGTAATTGAGTAACTTTTTAGGGAGCTGAAGACCCCTTTAACTCTGTTATTTCGACTACCTGTGTACACTTATAATTAAGCCACAGAGCTGCTTTAATCGGCTCTGAACAAAATACGATTCCAGCTCTGGTTGGAGATTTCCAAATTCTTTTGACCCCCAAGCTGCAAGACTGCCGTGGGGTGAGGGGTGGGGTGGGGTAGTCATCAGCATCCATATTCTAACTCTGGAACACCCCCTGAGTCAGACAGGAAAGCTGAGTAGTCTCGAAAGACTTTACTAATGCTTTCAGACATCCCATAAATTAAAAACAGATCCCGGAGCAAAGTTCCATGCCGGGTTGCGACTACAAGCGTGCGCAGCTTTGGAAGAGAATCTGTATTAAATGTGCTTTGGGCCAGTGCTGAGTGAGCCAGTTTGATATCCCTGTATTTTTGGAATGAAGTCATGCTATTGCTAAAAAAGATTTATGCTCAGTCTTTGAGTCTTTTGGCTCCCTCTGAACTTTTCTTAGATCCAGTCTCATGTGGTAGATCCAAAACAGAGACAGGAAAAGAGAGACAGAAGTCCTTTTTTTAAAAAAGAGTTTAATTTAAACTCCATTAAAATGGATGCATAACTTCCAGTGTATTTAACCGGATGGTGATGAGGCTCAGAAAATCAGCTCTGATTTGATTTGATTTTCCAATTCCATTTAGAAAAATCAATCCACTCAAATCAGAGGGTCCTTGGTGCCCTCTGATTGTTTTCTTGCAAATATTTCATTACCCAAGCTAGATAACATCATCAGTGCTAGAAGGGAGGGGGGGGGAATGGAGAAGGAGGAAGAGGAGGAGGAGGAGGAGGAAGAGGAAGAGGAGGAAGGAGGAAGAGGAGGAGAAGGACTGTGGTTCTTGGTGCTTTCTGAGCTTCTGGTACTTTTCTTGCAGATGTTTCATGACCAAATTAGGTAATATCATCAGTTTAAATCCCACTTCTTCCTAGAACTGATGATGTTACCCAGTCTGGTCATGAAACGTCTGCAAGAAAATTACAAAGTTCAGAGAGCACTAAGGAACCCACAGTCATTGTCCTCCTCCTCCTCCTCCTCCTCCTCCTCCTCCTCCTCCTCCTCCTCCTCCTCCTCCTCCTTCTCCTCATCTTCCTCTTCCTTTTCCTCTTCCTCCTCCTCCTCCTCCTCCTCCTCCTCCTCCTCCTGATCCTCATCTTCCTCTTCCTTCTCCTCTTCCTCCTCCTCCTCCTTCTCCTCATCTTCCTCCTCCTCCTCCTCCTCCTCCTCCTCCTTGCTGGCACTGATGATGTTCCCTAGTTGGATCGCGAATTCTAAATGGATTTGAAAGCATCCATTTTCATCAGACATCCTGAATAGATATGGAAATTCAGACCGGGTCACTGAAGATATCAGCTCTCTTTTAACAGATTTTCTGAATTCAATATTTTAATTGATGGATGGGTTGATCGATTCGGTGCCATCAAGTCATTGTTGACTATTAACAATTCCATAGATTTTCTCCATGGAAATCTGTCCCCAACCTGGTCCCTCAGGTCCTTATGAAGATCTGTCCCCAGTCTGGTCCTTAAGGTCTTCCAGTGCTTCCACATCACTGCTGTAACTGAGTCCCTTCATCTTGTCTTTCTATCCTCCTTTCCCAAATCATTTTGAATAGAATAGCATAAAATAGAAATTAGAATTGAAGAATAGAATAGAATAGAATAGAATAGAATAGAATAGAATAGAATAGAATAGAATAGAATAGGATATAGAGTAGAGTAGAGTAGAATAGAATAGAAATTAGAATTGAAGAATAGAATAGAATAGAAATTAGAATTGAAGAATAGAATAGAATAGAATAGAATAGAATAGAATAGAATTTAGAATTGAAGAATAGAATAGAATAGAATAGGATAGGATAGGATAGGATAGGATAGGATAGGATAGGATAGGAAAGGAAAGGATAGGATATAAAATAGAATAGGATAGGATAGAGTAGAGTAGAGTAGAGTAGAGTAGAGTAGAGTAGAGTAGAGTAGAGTAGAGTAGAGTAGAGTGAGTAAAGGGACGCGGTGGCTCAGTGGGTTAGGATGCTGAGCTTGTCGATCAGAAGGTCGGCAGTTTGGCAGGTCGAATCCCTAGTGCCGCGTAGCAGAGTGAGCGCCTGTTACTCGTCCCAGCTTCTGGCAACCTAGCAGTTCGAAAGCATGTAAAAAAATGCAAGTAGAAAAATAGGGACCACTACGGTGGGAAGGTAACAGCATTCCGTGCGCCTCTGGCATCTAGTCATGCTGGCCACATGACCACGGAGACGTCCTCGGACAAGCGCTGGCTCTTCAGCTTTGAAACGGAGATGAGCACCGGCCCCTAGAGTCGGAAACGACTAGCACACATGTGCGGGGGAACCTTTACCTTTACCTTTACTCTACTCTACCTTTACCTTAGAGTAGAGTAGAGTAGAGTAGAGTAGAGTAGAGTAGAGTAGAGTAGAGTAGAAATTAGAATAGAATAGAATAGAATAGAATAGAATAGAATAGAATAGAATAGAATAGAATAGAATAGAATAGAATAGAATAGAATAGAATAGAATAGAATAGAATAGAATAGAATAGAATTTAGAATTGTAGGATAGGATAGGATAGGATAGGATAGGATAGGATAGGATAGGATAGGATAGGATAGTGTAGAATAGAATAGAATAGAATAGAATAGAATAGAATAGAATAGAATAGAATAGAATAGAATAGAATAGAATAGAATAGAATAGAAATTAGAATTGAAGAATAGAATAGAATAGAATAGAATAGAATAGAAATTACAATAGAATAGAAATTAGAATTGAAGAATAGAATAGAATAGAATAGAATAGAATAGAATAGAAATTACAATAGAATAGAAATTAGAATTGAAGAATAGAATAGAATAGAATAGAATAGAATAGAATAGAATAGAATAGAATAGAATAGAATAGAATAGAATAGAATAGAATAGAATAGAGCTGGAAGGGACCTTGGAGGTCTTCTAGTCCAGCCCCCTGCTCAAGGAGAAAAACCTATACCATTTCAGACAGGTAACTGTCTAGTCTCTTCTTAAAAACCTCCAGTGATGGAGCGCCCAAGATTTCTGGAGGCAGGTTGTTCCCCTGGTTGATTGTCCTCACTGTCAGGAAGTTTTTCCTTAATTCCAGGCTGCTTCTCTCCTTGGTTACTTTCCATCCATTGTTTCTCCTCCTTTCCTCTGGTGCTTTGAAGAATAGTTTTAATAGTTTTCTTCCATTGGGTTAAAAATAACCAACTGCCGGTGACTTTCGCAGAGGTTTTCAGGCTATGCAGGCTAAAGTGTATTAAAATAAAGTCTGCAGGCCACCAAACTGTGGAACTATGGATTAGATTAGAAGAAATAGACATTTACCACAATATCACATGCGTATCCATATCCATAATTCAAGAGGCAGCGTGTGAAATTGGGCAAAACCCACTCAAGTTTAGCTCTTTCCTTCAATAGCTTGAAATTAGCAGTTTTTTTCAAATGTGAAAAAAAAGAGAATAGGTCACACTCGGAAAGCTAGAAAGCCAGAGGCCAGTAATAATCTTTGATATTAATTTTAGAGCGAAAAGGCTAAGTTCTCACTCTTTCATACAGCTACGAATGACGGAGAGGTTATATCAAGGAAGAAATTCTCCAGACTTTTAATTCTCGGAGACTTGCCACTGGCAAAAATTGCCGAGGGTCATGAAACTAATCATCAGAAACTTCACATAAATTTTAGGATAAAAAAAATGGGCTTTGGGCTTGATCCAAGGAGCGTTTTTTCCCCCCCAAATCAAGCTGTAGTCTGGAGAAAGGAATCTGGTTGGAGAGACATGACCACTGGGGCCAGAAAAATTAACTCTTGAGCTCTTCAAAGTGTAAAGTTTTGAATTTTTTAAAAAAATGTGTCCAGTTTTGGTCACCACGATGTAAAAAAGATGTTGAGACTCTGGAAAGAGAGCAGAGAAGAGCAACAAAGATGATCAGGGGACTGGAGGCTGAAACGTACAAAGAACGGTTGCTGGAATTGGGGATGTCTAGTTTAATGAAGAGAAGGGCGAGGGGGGGACATGATGGCAGTCTTCCAGTATCTCAGGGGCTGCCCCAAAGAAGAGGGAGTCAAGCTATTCTCCAAAGCACCCGAAGGCAGGAAAAGAAGCAACGGATGGGAATTGATCAAGGAGAGATTCAACCTGGAAATAAGGAAAATTTTTCTGACAGTGAGGACCATCAACCGGTGGAACAGCTTGCCTTCAGAGGTTGTGGGCCCTTCAACACTGGAAGCTTTCAAAGAGAGACTGGACAACCATTATCTGAAATGGTGTAGGGCAGGGGTCTTCAAACTTGGCCCTTTTATGACTTGTGGACTTCAACTCCCAGAATTCCTCAGCCAGCGTGCCTGGCTGCTTGAGCAGGGGGTTGGACTAGATGACCTACAGGGTCCCTTCCAACTCTGTTATTCTGCATAAGATTTAGGGGTGACATGATAACTGTCGTCCAGTGGTTGGTGGGCAGTCACAGAGATATGGAGGTTGACTTATTCTCCAAAGCACCAGAAGGCAGGATAAGAAGCCTCAGAGGGAAACTTATCAAGGAGAGACGCAACCAGGGACTAAGGAGAAATTTCCTGACAATGAGAACAATTAACCAGTGGAACTGCTTGCTACTGGAAGCTGTGGGTGCTCCGTCACTGGAGGCTTTCAAGAAAACATTGGCCAGTCATTTGTCTCCGAGGGTACAAGGACTCCTGCCTTGGTTGGACTAGAAGATTTCCAAAGTCTGTTCCAACACTGGGGTTCTACTTTTCATCTGCCCGATTGCTGATATGCCAGAGCTTTCTTTACAAAGGGACGCAGCCCTTGGAGTAAAAATACCCTGCCTCCCTAAGAGAAAGGAGGATCACGGCTGATGCAACTCTAAGCAAAGTCCATTTATGGTCAAAGGGTTGGAATGGAAAGCATGCAGCTGAAGAGGAGATCTTTAGTATCCGTAAAGATGGGACGCAGGGCCCATGAAAACCTCTTTAATCTTTTCAGTGTTTCTCAAAGTAGTAATCTACACACTGAGTTTCAGGGCTGTAAAACCTTATCCTTCTTCTAAGCAAAACTAAGGCAAAGTGATAATCCAGATAAGTTAATCTTTGGCCACTCTGGGTTGGTGCTGAGGAGTGCTGAAAGTAAAATAATGTATCAGAATAACAGAGTTGGAAGGGACCTTAGAGGTCTTCTAGTCCAACCACCCCCCCCCCCGTTCAAGCAGGAGACCCTACACCCTTTCACACAAATGGCTGTCCAGTCTCTTCTTAAAGATGGCGCACCCACAACTTCTGAAGGCTGGTTAATTGTTCTAGCTGTCAGGAAATTTCAGACGCAATTTAACAACTGAACAACAATATATGTGATGTTTTGGTTATACATAAGAGTTTGACCAGGGAACACAAGGGCTGGATTTGCACACGCTAAACTATGATTTGCTTTACCCTAGTTCAGGGGTAGGCAACCTTGGCTCTTTTATGACTCGTGGACTTCAGTTCAGGAATTCTGGGGGTTGAAGTCCACGAGTCATAAAAAGGCCAAGTTTGAAGACCTCTGAACTAATCTAAACTATAAAGTAAATGAAACTAAACTAAACTTACAATGGCTTAGTTCAGAGGTAGGCAACCTTGGCTCTTTTATGACTTGTGGACTTCAACTCCCAGAATCCCTGAGCCAGCCATGCTGAGGGGAAAGGGAGAGGTTTCCAAGCTGAGCCACGCTGGCTCAGGAATTCTGGGAGTTGAAGTCCACGAGTTGTGAAGGGGCCAAAGTTTCTCTCAGACTGGCTCAGGAATTCTGGGAGTTGAAGTCCACGAGTCATAAAAGAGCCAAGGTTGCCCACCCCTGCCCTAGTTTATTGTTGAAATCCTAATTAACCTGGGTATAACTGTACAACTGTAACCCATTCCATACGGTTGGAAGCTAGTGACTGGCGTTACACTGTATCTAAACACCAAACCACAATCATGGTTCGGTCCAAGGCACCAACACAGCCACTGCACTAACTGCAGAGTTTGCAAAGTTGGGAACATTTGTGTTTTGTTAAATTCATCCTCCACACTTACTTTTAACAGCTTCGTTTTCGTAATCTTTGACAGTCATGCATTTGGGATTTTGGCGTGTTTCGTATTTGCCTGGAAAGTGTGGGGGGTGAGTTCTACATTTGGCTAAGATTCGCCATCTTTCATCTTCCCTGGATGATCATCTCCCCCAAATTTTTCTTTGGGGCGAGCAAGATAATCACTGAGCAGGATGTGTTGTAAGAAGGACGAGAAATCTCTGCTTCTGGGACAAATAATCTCTTTTTGCAAGGCAATTTGACTTTATTGTGCTTGGAAAAAGATACGGCTTTCCGTTTGTCGGGACCGTGAGTCACTCCCATGCTAGTTTTTTGAGGGAGGATCTGAAGCTGTCTTTGGGGGTTTATTGGAGTCAAAGGGGGATGATGGTGGCTTAGTGTGAGACGTGACTCCCGGGGTTGCGGTCAGGACTGTTTTCTTTCATGAGTCACCAAAAAGAGACGAATAGATTCAATTGGTGTTCATTCTGTCCCAAATTTTATATACAGGTAGGCCTCGATTTACAGAATAGAATAGAATAGAATAGAATAGAATAGAATAGAATAGAATAGAATAGAATAGAATAGAATAGAATAGAATAGAATAGAATAGAATAACAAAATTGGGAGGGACCTTGGAGGTCATCTAGTCCAACCCCCTGTTCAAGAACCTATATGATCTCTGATAGGTGATTGTCCAGTCTCTTCTTGAAATCTTTTCTATTCTATTCTATTCTATTCTATTCTATTCTATTCTATTCTATTCTATTCTATTCTATTCTATTCTATTCTATTCTATTCTATTCTATTCTATTCTATTCTATTCTATCCCATCCTTCTATTCTATTCTATTCTATTCTATTCTATTCTATTCTATTCTATTCTATTCTATTCTATTCTATTCTATTCTATTCTATTCTATTCTATTCTATTCTATTCTATCCCATCCTCTATTCTATTCTATTCTATTCTATTCTATTCTATTCTATTCTATTCTATTCTATTCTATTCTATTCTATTCTATTCTATTCTATTCTATTCTATTCTAAAGCAGCCACTGGAGATTACCGAGGAGAAGATCAGGACGGTGTTGGTCTCCTATGTTGATTAAGACTTGCTGCCTTAAGAGATCTGAAGAGTCGCTGTGAGAGGGCGGCTCAGTTTCTTTTCATCTACAACACTCCGGATGTGAGAGATCCGTGAGGGTATGTTCTTTCTCTCTGGATGGGGTCTCCATCTACCTCCCAGATCAGACTCGAGGTTGGGGTGAAAGATCGACTGCTGTCTGTTTCTGGGGTACCCAGCACAAGTGAGAGTTGTGCTGGACTGGTGGTTGTGGACTCATATACCCCTCCTGATATGACATCATCTTTCAACATCTGACTGCCACTTCCCAAACTCACATGGCCAGTCATGGCACGCTTACGTTATTCTGACACGGACTTATACGCCCTCAGGGGTACTCCACCCTCCTGGGTGTGTCCCGCCTTCTTCGTTACCTTTCCTCTTGATGACGGGCCCAATTGTTGGGACCCAGAGAGATGGTCAGGTATGGATCGGGGTCTCCAGTTTATTGTTAGGAAGAGACCCCTGATCTGTTTTTTAGCAAAAAAAAATTAAGGGGTTAAGGGGGACAACAACAGAAAGTAGGCACTATGTGTCCAACACACAGTCACATACATTTGCACACGGACTTCGTGACCTCGCCATGGCTTGTGGGGTGTGTGTGTGGGAAAGCAGGGGAATTCCCCCTCAATTCCATCTGGATTATATTCAGGAAATGGACGTCATTGGAAAATAATTAACGCCTGTGATGATCTGTAAGTATGCAGGGGTCCAGAGTGACCAAACACAGCATGATGGCAGTGTCAGTGTTTGTGTGGAAATGTCAGTGTGTGGTTTTGCGGTTGTGTTCTGTGACAGAGAACTAATAACGGTTTTGGCTGGCCGGTACTGCAAAACATTTGACTTACAACCACTCGTTTAGTGAATATTCAAAGTTACAATGGCACCGAGAAAGGACTTACAACCATTTTTCACACTTACGGCCGTTCCAGCATCCCCCGTGGTCACGGCATCAAAATTCAGATGCTTGGCGACTGACTTCTATTTACGACGGTTGCAGTGCCCTGGGATCACGTGATCCCCCTTTTGCGACCTTCCAACAAGCAAAGTCAATGGGGGAAGCCAGATTCACTTAACAACCGTGTGGCTGACTTAACACCTGCAGTGATTCACTTAACAACTGTGGCAAGAAAAGTCGTAAGATGGGGCAAAACTCACTTAACAACTGTCTCGCTTAGCAACGGAGATGGTGAGTTCGAGTTCCACCTTAGGCATGAAAACCAGCTGGTGACTTTGGGCCAATCGCCAAGAAGTGGTGAGTTCTAGTCCCACCTTAGCCATGAGAACCGGCTGGGTGACCTTGGGCTAGTCCAGGGGTAGGCAACCTTGGCTCTTTCATGACTCGTGGACTTCAACTCCCAGAATTCCTGAGACAGCATGGCTCAGCTTGGAAACCTCTCCCTTTCCCCTCAGCATGGCTGGCTCAGGAATTCTGGAAGTTGAAGTCCACGAGTCATAAAGTGGCCTAGGTCTAGTCCAGGGGTAGGCAACCTTGCCTCTTTTATGACTCGTGGACTTCAACTCCCAGAATTCCTGAGACAGCATGGCTCAGCTTGGAAACCTCTCCCTTTTCCCTCAGCATGGCTGGCTCAGGAATTCTGGGAGTTGAAGTCCACGAGTCATAAAGTGGCCTAGGTCTAGTCCAGGGGTAGGCAACCTTGGCTCTTTTATGACTCGTGGACTTCAACTCCCAGAATTCCTGAGCCAGACAAGCTGGCTCAGGAATTCTGGGAATTGAAGTCCACAAATTATAAAAGAGCCAAGGTTGCCTACCTCTGGGCTAGTCATTCTCTCTCATCCCAACCCACCTTACAGGGTTGTTGTTATGGGGAAAAAAGGAGGAGGATGTTGCGTTGCATATAGTCATTGCCTTGAATTATTTGTAAAAATAATGAAGGCGGGATACAAAGAAAATACAAGCCTAATTAACTGCCTTCTTGGCCACAGCCATCCAGGAACTCTTTTTTGAGATGTGCAGAATTGTTTCTTTAAACAAAGAAACAAACACCTGCCAGGTTTAGCAGGTAGCGTGAATGGGGTCACTGGATCTGCCGCTGCCCTTTTCTTGTCATCATGGGGAAGCCATCATTGTATAGAAAAAAATATATATCTTTACAATGAGGGGCAGAGGGGGAACTTAATGCCTTGCATGTGTTAAAATGGGATGTTCTTTAATTAGAATAGAATAGAAGAGAAGAGAATAGAATAGAATAGAGAATAGAATAGAATAGAATAGAATAGAATAGAATAGAATAGAATAGAATAGAATAGAATAGAATATAATAGAATAGAATAGAATAGAAAATATGGAATAGAATAAAATAGAATAGAATAGAATAGAATAGAATAGAATAGAATAGAATAGAATAGAATAGAATAGAATAGAATAGAATAGAATAGAATAGAATAGAATAGGAAATATAGAATAGAATAGAATAGAATAGGAAATATAGAATAGAATAGAATAGAATAGAATAGAATAGAATAGAATAGAATAGAATAGAATAGAATAGAATAGAATAGAATAGAATAGAATAGAAAATATGGAATAGAATAGAATAGAATAGAATAGAATAGAATAGAATAGAATAGAATAGAATAGAATAGAATAGAATGGAATGGAATGGAATGGAATGGAATGGAATGGAATGGAATGGAATAGAATAGAATAGAATTGGAAGGGACCATGGAGGTCATCTAGTCCATCCCCCTGCCCAAGCAGGAGTCCCTACACCATTTCTGAAAGATGGCAGTCCAGTCTCTTCTTGAAAGCCTCCAGTGATGAAGCACCAACATCATCTAAAGGTATTCTCTTCCCCTGGTTTATTGTTCTCACTGTCAGGAAATTTCTCCTTAGTTCCAGGTTGCTTCTCTCTTTGGTTAGTTTCCATCCGTTGCTTCTTGTCCTGCTTTCAGGGGCTTTGGAGAATAGAATAACAGAATAACAGTTGGAAGAGACCTTGGAGGTCTTCTAGTCCAACCCCCTTACTTATTGTCCTGCCTTCAAGTGCTTTGGAGAATAGCTTGGCTCCCTCTTCTTTGGGGCGGCCCCTGAGATATTGGAACACTGCTATCATGTCTCCCCTTGTCCTTCTCTTCATTAGACTAGACATATCCAATTCCAGCAACCGTTCCTGATATGTTTTTGCCTCCAGTCCCCTGATCCTCTTTGTTGCTCTTCTCTGCACTCTCTCCAGAGTCTCAACATCTTTTTTTACATCGTGGTGACCAAAACTGGATGCAGCATTTCAAGTGTAGCCTTACCAAGGCCTTGTAAAGTGGTATTAAAGCGGTATTACACATGATCTCGATTCTATCCCACTGTTAACGCCGGATGCCGAGAGACGTTTCCGAAATGCAAAATATATATATATATATATATCTGAGAAAAACAAACCACTCTCAAAATAAACACGGGAAGCCTGGGAAACAGGAGGGAGGATAGGAACCCAACTCTCTTGTGTAAGTGTTGGCCTCTGGCCTCGAGGCACGAAGGAATATTTTATTTGAATAAATGACAGGAAGTTCCCTCCCCAGGGACAACGGTGCTGGACTCTCGTCTACATGTATAGGCTCAAGATGCAGGAGGATCTGGACAGACTCGAACCCTGGGCGCTATCTAACCAAATGAAATTCAAGGGTGAAAAATGTAAGGTTCTACATTTAGGCAGGAAAAACCAAATGTACAGGTACAGTATAGGGCATGGGTCTTCAAACTCGGCCCTTTTATGACTCATGGACTTCAACTCCCAGAATTTCTCAGCCAGGCATGCTGGCTGAGGAATTCTGGGAGTTGAAGTCCATGAGTCATAAAAGGGCCGAGTTTGAAGACCCCTGGTATTGGGGGTACCTTGCTCAACAGTAGTAACCGTGAGAGGGATCTAAGAGTCCTAGTGGACAATCCCTTAAACAGGAGCCAGCCGTGTGCTGCAGCTGCCAAAATAGCCAACACAGTGCTAGGCTGCATTAACAGAGGGATAGAATCAGGATCATGTGAAGTGTTAATACCGCTTTACAAGGCCTTGGTAAGCCCACACCTGGAATACTGCATCCAGTTTTGGTCACCACGATGTAAAAAAGATGTCGAGACTCTAGAAAGGGTGCAGAGAAGAGCAACCAAGATGATCAGGGGACTGGAGGCTAAAACATATAAGGAACGGTTGCTGGAATTGGGTATGTCTCGTTTAATGAAGAGAAGAACTAGGGGGGACATGATAGCAGTCTTCCAATCTCTCAGGGGCTGCCCCAAAGAAGAGGGAGTCAAGCTATTCTCCAAAGCACCTGAAAGCAGGACAAGAAGCAACGGATGGAAACTAATTAAAGAGAGAAGCAACCTGGAATTAAGGAGAAAGTTTCTAACATTGAGGACAATTAACCTTTGGAACAGCTTGCCACCAGATGTTGTGGGTGCTCCAACACTGGAGGTTTTTAAGAAGAGACTGGACAGCCATTTGCCTGAAATGGTATATACCATCTCAGACAAGTGACTGTCTAGCCCAGGGGTCGGCAACCTCGGCTCTTTTATGACTTGTGGACTTCAACTCCCAGAATTCCTGAGCCAGCTATGCTGGCTTAGGAATTCTGGGAGTTGAAGTCCACGAGTCATAAAAGAGCCGAGGTTGCCGACCCCTGGTCTAGCCTCTTCTTAAAAATCTCCAGTGATGGAGCACCCACAACATCTGGTGGCAAGCTGTTCCAAAGGTTAATTGTCCTCAATGTTAGAAACTTTCTCCTTAATTCCAGGTTGCTTCTCTCTTTAATCAGTTTCCATCCATTGTTTCTCGTCTTTCCCTCTGGTGCTTTGGAGAACAACCTGACCCCCCTCTTCTTTGGGGCAGCCCCTCAAATACGGGAACGCTGCTATCATGTCTCCCCTGTTTCTTCTTTTCTTTCGACTTGCCAAACCCAAGTCCCGCAGCCGTTCTTCTTCGTATGTTTTAGTCTGCAGGCTTTTAAACATTTGGGCCTCTGGGCAGAGATAGTCTTTCGTGGCTGATTTGTAAAACTTTCACATCTGCGAGTCTTTTCCAGGGGGCCCTTAAGTTTGGAAAAAAGTGACTTAGATCGTATTTCTTTTTTTTTTTAAAGTCAAAATAAAAAGGGAAAACACATCCCTGGGTCTGGGTGGGGGCAAAAAAAATGCAATTTTTTATTTGAGATCATGCGTCTTCACAGGCATTGGCATAAACTCCCCACTCGCTTTTAATAAATTGGCAGTAAAAATTGAAGCTCGTTTGAAGGGACCAGGAACCTTTTGTGAACAGGACGTGTGTGTGTGTGTGTGTGTGTGTGTGTGTGTGAAAATCAGATGCCTGAAACACGCCTGGTTTTCATTTCTATCCAGTCTAAACAATCCCAAGAACGGAATTGCTTGTTATTCTAAGCTGGCTTGCAAGAGATTTTAAAATGACAAACAGGGGTTTGCTTGCAAACAACTGATTAAAGAGAAGAACAGATCCGGCGAGAACGCTTCCCATCCAGATGGTGCAAAAATTGTACGCAGCAAGTTTTGCTGGAAAGAAAGAGAGGGGGGTGGGGGTGAGAGAGAGAGAAAGGGCTCAAATTCAGTTAGTAAATCCAGGGAAAGCCAAGACATATTTTAGTCTGAAACCCTAGGAAGCTGAACGGAGGCGTCTTTTATTGAATCAGTAACACAAAAAGGGCAAATATATATATATATGATACCGTGAGGCATGCGTTAACCTCTGCCCCTTCTCTCTGCCCCAATCGGATGGCGGTGTAGTGTTAGGTATGCAGGTAGTCCTCAATTTACAACAGCCCATTTCCTGACTGTTCGAAGTTATGACAACACTGAGAAAAGTGACTTTTTCACACTTACGACCGTTGCAGCATCTCCCATGGTCATGTGATCAAAATTTGGATGCTTGGCAACCAGTTCGTATTTATGACGGTCGCAGTATCCCTAGGGGGGGTCACGTGATCAACCGTTGTGTCATTCTGACGAGCAAAGTCGATGGGGAAGCCGGATTCAGTTAACAACCATGTTACTGAGTAGAGTAGAGTAGAGTAGAGTAGAGTAGAGTAGAGTAGAGTAGAATAGAATAAGGAATAAATAGAATAGAAATATAGAATAGAATAGAATAGAATAGAATAGAATAGAATAGAATAGAATAGAATAGAATAGAATAGAATAGAATAGAATAGAATAGAATAGAATAGAATAGAATAGAAAATATGGAATGGAATGGAATAGAATAGGATTGGAAGGGACCATGGAGGTCATCTAGTCCAACCCCCCTGCCCAAGCAGGAGTCCCTACACCATTTCTGAAAGATGGCAGTCCAGTCTCTTCTTGAAAGCCTCCAGTGATGAAGCACCAACATCACCTAAAGACAGTCTCTTCCGCTGGTTGATTGTTCTCACTGTCAGGGAATTTCTCCTTAGTTCCACAACTTCTAGAAGGAAGTCTGGCTCTCCATTCCATCAGGTACCAAGATGGCTTGTGTGCAAATCCCCCTTCCTTTAAATTGCACAGCAACAACCCTGCGAGGCAGGCGGAGCAAAGCATAACTGAATTGGAAGGGACCTTGGAGATCTTCTAGTCCGACACACCCCCCCCCCACCCCTGCAAGCAGAAGACCCTAATCCATTTCGGACAAATGGCTGCCCCATCTCTTCTTAAAAACTTCCAGTGTTGGAGCATCCACAAGTCCTGGAGGCAGGCCATTCCAACAACTGAACAGATTCTTTCATCTCCCTTCCCTTTGATGATCTGGTGCTGGCTGGTCGTTCCAACTCTTGGTTGGATGAGACTTCAATCCCCTTTGAAATTATGGCTTTAAAAAAAAAACACTTAAACAAGGGACAGCTGGGGTTTGATTGTGTTCTTTTGACATTTCTCATTTTGAATGAATGACTTGGGAAAAAACACAAGCGTCAATCAGGAAATTAAAAAAAAACAGAAAAAGGGACAGCTTTGTGGATCCAGATTACAGCATCCGATGGGTCTCTGATTAAGAACCACAGAGATGATGAAGACTCTGGAGGCTAAATCGCACGATGAACAGCTCAGAGAAGATTGAGGGGGGGACGTAATAGCAGCCTCCCCAACATCTGAGGGGCTGCCACAGAGAAGAGCGGGGTCAACCTATCCTGCAAAGCACCTGAAGGCAGGAGAAGAAGCAACGGGTGGAAACTCATCAAGGAGAGAAGCAACCTGGAACTAAGGAGAAATTTCCTGACATTGAGGACAATTAACCAGTGGAACCACCCACCTCCAGAGGTTGTGGGTGCTTCATCACTGGAGGTTTTTAAGAAGAGACTGGACAGCCATTTGTCTGAAATGCTACAGGGTTTCCTGTCTGAGCAGGGGGTTGGACTAGATGACCTCCAAGGTCCCTTCCAACTCTGTTATTCTGTTATTCTATTCTCCAAAGCGCCTGAAGGCAGGGCAAGAAGCAACAGATGGAAACTAACCAAGGAGAGAAGCAACCTAGAACTAAGGAGAAGTTTCCTGACATTGAGGACAATTAACCAGTGGAACCACCTGCCTCCAGAAGTTGTGGGTGCTTCATCACCGGAGGTTGTTAAGAAGAGATGGGACAACCATTTGTTTGAAATACTACGGGGTCCCCAGCTTGAGCAGGATGGGGTGTGTGTGTGGGTGT